>NW_022437007.1:9524888-9547034 GCF_009761245.1 Sapajus apella | reverse complement strand
TTCTTTCTTTCTTCTTTCTTTCTCTTTCTTTCTTTCCTTTCTTTCTTTCTTTTTCTTTCTTTCCTTTCTTTCTTTCTTTCTTTCCTTCTTTCTTTCTTTCCTTCTTTCCTTCTTTCTTTCTTTCTTCTTTCTTTTTTGAAATGTAGTCTATTGCTCTATTGCCCAGGCTGGAATGCACTGGCGCATCTTGGCTCACTGCAACCTCCACCTCCTGGGTTCAAGCAATTCTCCTGACTCAGCTTCCTGAGTAGCTGGGATTACAGGCAATGCCACCACACCTGGCTAATTTTTGTATTTTAGGGAGAGATCAGGTTTCACCATGTTGGTTAGGCTGGTCTTGAAATGCTGACCTCATGATTCACCCACCTCAGCCTCCCAAAGTGCTGGGATTACAGGTGTGAGCTACCACGCCCCACTGGCTTTTCCCTTTTTTTATGCAATACTGTCCTGGAAGAACAGGACAAGGAATGAACATTGACAGTTTTGAATCTCCAATGCCAATCACAACATGGTCTCAATAAATAGTTATTAGAGGAGTGAAAGAAAGAAGAAAGGATTCAAGGAAGAAAGGAGGGAGGAACAATAATGTGCAGTGAAGAGAACACAGAAGATAGCAGAAAAGCCATCAGGACATCCTTAACCAAAGGTAGAACCATGCAAGGGTCCGATCAAATTGTATTTACTTTTCTCATGATGAAGACCTTCTCATGTTGGCCTTAGCTCAGCAAATTTTTGTTGTTGCCTATGTCATTTATTGCATTGTAAGTTGTAAATTGATGATTTTCTAGTTACCACATTTCTTTTATATGTATTAGCTGGAATGCTTCTGAAAAATAAAACCACTTTATATTATTAACTGGTACTTTTGGTTACCTTGAAAATATTTTTGAAAGTGAAAAGCATACAGAGTTTAGAAATATCACACTTTCAAGGCGATTAGGCTCAGAAAAATGCTTTTTTCTTGATCTTTGGAGTAAGCATAACCACCATCACTTCAAGTACACTGGCCACAACCCAACAGCTACTCCATGTCTCTGATTTTAAGGCTTCAGTATTCTTAGTACAAAACCCACAGAAACTTGGGCATTTTCCTAAACATGTCTTAGGTTTTGAGTCATTGCCAGACATGTTAAATTATTTAATGTAATTCATAGAGAGTATATAATTATGAACTTGGCAAAGCTAGAAGAGAAAAGTAAAGAGAGGCTTTTTAATATAATATACTCCCTGGGAGTGAGCTATCTTGCATTCTGCAATATATTTATAAAGAGGAGCTCCACACCTTGATAACTACATAGCAGGACTCATGTACCTGGTCGGGCAGTTTCTCCTTCTTACTCTAACCTTACATGTCACAAATTGGAACTAACAATTCCATATGGTTCCTCCATCTCACCTCTACCCTCAGCACCATGGGAGTTTCTCATGGTCCCAAGACAGGCATTGGAATATCTAGATAACAGGGGAGGCCTACCGAAGAGTCATTTCAGACAGATTTCCTGTCAGGCACTGTGTTTGCTCACACGCCTGGTCAGATTATCTCCCTAAATCAGTGTTGTCCATTTGTGCCAAAAGAAAACCAGTGTCTGCAAATTGCCAATGAGACGTGCTTTTGAATTATTTACTAAGGATTGCTTGATTAGAGCAGAATCAACGTAACCTGTGAAATACATGTTCTGGAAACCAATTTTGTTGTGGTGACTTTTTCCAGTTGAGTTGCTGTTTGTGTGTCGATAGTTCTTACTGGAAGACAACCAAACTATGAACACCATATTAATTCCGAGACAACACTGCTCAATGCTGCATATATGAAGATTTGGTGGAATATCTACTCTTAAACCTATATAAACACATCCATGAAGTTTTTCTTTTATATTTTCTCTTGAAACTCTTATAGTGTAAAAATGCCAACATAAATGAATTCTATGTATATATGCATTAAAACAGTTATGTACTTGTGCCTTATTTTTTAAAAAATATCTGCTTTCAACAGAGAACAAATTAACTTCGTTTACTTTTTTCCCTGATCTTTCATAACATAAACCATTACTTGAATGAATTGGAATAATGTCTATACTCTGAGAGATGCAGGTATATTCCATTATATATTATAAGTATTAAAAAGGAGTTTTTATGGGCATGAAATATTTTGAGATTTGCTATTTAAATTATGATCTATTAATAGGATAAGATAGTATCCAACCATTAATAATGATAATAATAATAGCTTATAAGTACAGTGCCAGATGTAGTACATGCCTTACATATAGTAACATATTTACTCATCACAGCAACCTTTTGAATCGAGAAAACTTGAGATACAGAAAGGTTAAGGGACTTACCTAATGTTACACAATAGGTAAATCACACATCGGGACCTAAATCCAGGTAGCTCAGCTCCAGAGTCCCAAGGGTAAAACACTTAGTCATGTGGCTTCCCATTTGAAATCACATTGCAGATAAATGAGAACTCTATAAATACGTTCATAATCTACTGTTAAGGGAACAAAGCAGTATTACACCAACTGTATTACATACACTGATACGTGTGTATCAAATGTGGTATATGCATCTACATACTTGAATATGTTTTGGATATATGTATGTATTCATGCGTATACACACGTAAATACAAACACATAAACACACGCAGAAAAAATGGGAAGGTTATATTATACACTAACAGTTTTAAAGAAGTAAACTCTTGGGTAATGAGATTACCAGGGATTTTTTTTAAGAGTGTTTCATATTTTCCAAATCTTTTATCATAACAATGTTACTATTTTCATACTTTTTTAAAGTGCTGCTTAAAACAAAAATCTTCCATGAAAGGACTACATATTTTTTGTTGGTACTTAGGATGTTGGTACATGCAAATGTTCTTAGAATAATAAAATAATATACACATTATAGCCCCAAAATTTGTTAATTTCCTTTCCGAACCCCTTTTAACTTGTTAAGTAAAGGATGTTAAGCACTGTATGGAGAGAACCGAATATGGAATTATTCTTTTTTCAACACTCCACCTGTCTTGGTCTCTTTATTGCTCCTGTCAGGGTAAGGCTTCCATTGCCCTTTCTCCAGCAGGTAGCACCGCCTCAACCTCCTAATATATCAAAGGAGACTTCACAGATTGCATAGCTAGTGAAGTTCACAACCTGCATAGTCCAATGTGTTAGTCCCTACCCATACAGTGATATTTAGATCTAGTTTAATTATCACTAAATAAAGTGAAGAATTCAGTTCCTCAGTCACACCAGGCACATTTCAAGTGTCCAATAGCCACATATAACAAGCAGCTGCCTTGTTAGAACTGATACAGAATCTTTCACCATTGCAGAAAGTTTTTCAGACAGTGCTGTTCCAGAGGCATTGTAAATCATGACTATTCTCTTCCCCCGCCATTTATGCTGCCTGGCTGGGAAAGTGAATATTCAATTCCTGGAATGTGTTTTCTTGCTCTGGGATCCGCAGATTGGTTTTTGTCGTTCTCTCTCTCTCTGCTTTTGGTAGTCTTGCCAGAGCATCTAGGAATAGCAGAGCTCTTCCACGGCAATGGTTAATCTCTTGCCAATGGTCCATATGGGTTCTGGAAATGAGATTTACATTTCCTTGCAGCATAACTTTTGGCATTTATTGTGTTAAAACACCATCTGCTTTATTCTCAGTTTTGAGTTACATTATAGAGCACTATTCACTTAAACCTTAAAGGGAACGTGTCCAATCACATTGAAGAGATATTTTCATATTTCTGATCTAAGCAACTGAAAAGATAGCGTTTTTGAATACAAAGTGTCTGGGCATATCAAAGATAAGAAATACAAGAGCTAAAGAAAAGATCATGGAGCTATCATTTTGGGACTCAGTAGTTTGTAGTTAATAATGGAGGCTGTTGTAATTGATGTGATCATCTACAATAAGGGGAACATTAGTCTCTCATGCATTTTGTAGAAAAGAAAGAAGAGGATATGTGCAATGATAGGCCTAAGACATAATTTTAAAAGTGGCAAAAAAAGGTCAGTCCATGAATCAGTAAAGGATTGTGTTCAGCAACTAATGACAGGGATAAAAATTGAGGGGCTTAACACCAATTAGAGATTAATTTCTCAGGTAATAAGACCAGAGGCAGCTATTCCAAGGTTGGTTCAGCACCTCTATGAAATCCTCAGGGATCCAAGTTTTGCTCTTCTTGTCACTTAATTCCCATCTTCGAGATCACAGGATAGTTATTGGAATTGTGATTGTCACACATGTTGTATCAGACAAATCTGCAGGTGACTCATCACAGTCTCCATGTTCTGGTACTCACGCTTTGTAGAATCTCCTCCCACTGAGTGTGGGAAGGACGGGTGACTTGCTTCTGAGCAGCAAAACATGGCAAAGATGATGGAATGCCACTGCCATAGTTATGTAACATTATGTAACACTCTATCTGGCTAGCACACTGACCCTAGAGTCTTCCCCTCAAGCTGCATAAAGTAAGCAGCCATATTGGAGAAGTCAACTTGACAAGGAACTGTGGGTAGCTCCTAGGACCTGAGAATGGCCTGCACCCAGAAACTGAAGTCGAAATGAACTCTACCAACAACCCAAGGGAGCTTGGAAAAAGATCCTCCCCTCGTAAACCTCTAGAGAGACTGCAGCCCCAGCCAACATCTGGACTGAAGCCCGGGAAGATTTTGAAGTTGAAAATCAGCTAAGCTGTGTCTGGAATCCTCACCCACAAACTTGGAGATAATAAATGTATATTATTTTAAGCCACTAAGTTTGTGATAATTTACCATGCAGAAAAGAAAACTAATATAGCTATATTCCAGAGACAGGTAAGACCAAGGGAATGAGCCATAAGAGGCAAGCATCAGATGTTTTTGCCAGTTTTAAAGAGCTTCCCTGGATATCCACTGAACACCTTTCATTTATGTTTCATTGACCGTCTATCAATCTCTGTCTACCTATCTTTCATTACAAATTAGGTTGATACATGACACCTTACTAAGACACAATATCTTAATGAATAAATTCAGAATTCTGTTACCAAAGAAGAGAGGGAAAATACATACTGAAATATATATTGGTAGTCAACTGGCTACGTCTGCCCCAGCCTTCATTTATTACGAAATAACACCTTTTTGCAGTCATGAAGTTCATACTATTACCCTTGCCACCTCCACCCATCTAGGGCACTAATACCTTATGCTTTAAATTTATTCCTTGTCTATGGCTCACAGTATTTTCTAAAGATGGCCCCAACTTCAACTTCTTTTCTTTTTTTTTTTGCAATGTAACCTTGGGATGGCCCCATGTCATACTAGAGTCTGTTTCTTTACATTCTTAAATTGTTTTTTTGACTTTTTTGACTGTTTTAATCAATAGAATACAGTGAAAGTATTACCTGCCATTCCCAGACATAACTCTTAGTCCATCTGGCTCATTCTGCTTCTTGTCTTTTAGAAGAGAATCACCATGAAAGAAAGCTGACTACCCTGAGGCCACCTGTTATGAGAAACCCAAGTCACATGGAGAGGCCATGAGAAGGCACTATAGCTGACAGTCCCAGGAAAGCCCCCAGCCGTGCACTGCAAGAAAGACTCCAAAAGACATGCCCAACTTAGCCTAGTTATCACACTAAACTATAAGAGGTAATAATAAATTATTAAGTCACTGAATTCTTGAGTTGTTACATAGTGACTTGTAACTGAATATTTGTTCACTGTCGTTCTCTTCAAGTCTTGCCTTGCTAGTTGATAACATCAATTTCATCCTTGGCGATTCATGCAATACTACTGTTTCTCCGTTCCTGCTTCTATCCTCTAGTGATCTTATTCTCTATCCTATCTCAGTCACTCATTTTGTCATTTCCAAACATCTCAGCATTCTCATAATACCAATTTCACACAACTAATTCTCGGATGCCACATTAAATCTTTCCAGCTGTGATGGTTAACTTTACATGTCAACTTGACTAGGCTAAGAGATCCTTAGGTAGCTGGCGAGCATTTTTTCTGGGCGTGTCTGTGAAGGTGTTTCTGGAAGAGATGAGCATTTGAATCAGTAGACAGCGTGAAGATCTGCCCTCACCAATAGTGGTGGGACTCATCCAATTTGTTGAGGGTCCAGATTGAACAAAAAAGCAGAGGAAGGGCAAATGCACCCTCTCATCTTGAGCTGAAATATCTATTTTCTCCTACCCTCGAACATCATTGCTCTCCATCTTCAGACCATCAGCCTCAGACTGGGAGTTACACCACTGACCTCCCTGGTTCTCCAGCTTGCAGATGGCATGCCGTGGGACTTCTCAGTCTCCGTAATTACCTGAGCCAATTCCCATGATAAATCTCCTTTCAGATATCTGTAGATACATTGTTAGTTCTGTTTCTCTGGAGAGACCTAATACACTCCCCACTTACACAGCTCAAATACTACTACTCTAACAGTTTTTCTACTACACTGGGCCTTAAATCTCATTGATCACATACTTTACATCATCTTTTGTATTAGTCCGTTCTCACACTGCTGTAAGGACTTACCTGAGCCTGGGTAATTATAAACCAAAGAGGTTTAATCTACTCACAGTTCTGCAGGGCCGGGAAGGCCTCTGGAAACTTACAATCGTGATGGGAGGGGAAGCAAACATATCCGATTCACATGACAACAGCAAGAAGAAGAATGAGTAAAGGGAGGAAAAGCTAACTCACTCACCATCATAAGGACAAAGTGGAAGAACTGCCCCCCCATGATTTAATCACCTCCCATGAGGTCCTGCCCCAACAGATAGGGATTACAATTTGGATTACAATTCAAGATGAGATTTTAGGGGGACACACAGACAAACCACATCATCTTTCAGTCTCCTCATAGTGTCATTTTCATTCTTAACCAGCTAAAATTTCATTGCCAATAATAATGATTATTTCCTTGAATATATTTCAATTCCCATTTTTAGCCTATTATCTGTCTGTACTTCTGCACTGAAGGTGGGTAAAGAAAAATGCAAAACTATGTTCATTTGTCCCCCTTTAATTTTATGGAGATTCCCAAATTTTTCTTCCCTATAATCTCTTCTATGAACTCCATAATCAACTGATTACCAGACCCTCCCTCTTGGATGCCTAAGAGGCATCTCAAAGTTAAAAGGTCTGAAACGAAGCTCCTAATATCCAGTCTCCCCAACCCCCACTCAATCTGGTCCTTTGGATTGTTCTTCATATCAGTTATGGCATTATCATGATCCCAGTGGCTTAGGCAAATATCCGTAGGGTCACGTTCCACTTCTGTCTTTTGCTGACAGGCACATCCAAATCCGTGAGAAATCCTAATGCCTCAGGGACAGTGACGTTAGCCTGTAATCACAGCTACTCCAGAGGCCAAGGCAGCAGGATCACTAGGAGAGCAACCTGGGAAACATAGCAAGACCCTGTCTCTACAAAAATACATAAATTAAATTAATTAGCCAGGTATGGTGGTGTGCCTACCTGTAGTCCCAGCTACTCGGGAAGCTGAGGTGGAGAGAATCATTAGCCCAGGGGTTTGAAGCTGCAGTAAGCTAGGACTGGGCCACTGCACTCCAGCCTGGGCAGCAGAGCAAGACTGTCTCTAAAACAAAGACTGATGACTTCACACACCCCTCATCGATTCCACCAGAATTTCTTACCTACGTTTTTAAAATAGCCTTCTAACTAGTCTTTCTAATACTTTCCTTTACCCATTCAATCTAGTTTAACAGAATAGCTAGAGGAACCCTGCCAAAGTATAACTCAGACACTGTCGTCCTCTGCTCATACACCTTCCCAGGAACTCCCCATGCACTCAGTGAGAGTTGCGCTCACCATGTGTCTGACCTCATCCCCTGCCATGCTCACCCTTGCTCATGCTGCTATGGCTGCACCGGCTCTTTCAGTGTTTCTTGTACCTGCCAGTGTACCTCCCATAAGGGGCCTTGCTCTGATCATGATTTTGGTCCCAACTCCTTATCTCCTTTGTGAGATTATTCCCTCACTTCCTCCAGGCCTTCATTCATGTATTCTTTACTTAACAAACATTATCTACCTTAACCATACTGCCTATACTTTTAAGACCCCCTCAAACACCACCATTTCTCATCATCTTACTGTGATTTTCTTTGCTTCCTCAACACTTATTACTAACAGACTGTATTTTTACTAATCTGTTCTATTTATTTTCTATCCTCCAATATTCTTTACATTCCGTGAGGCCATTTTCCCCTATTTTGTTATTGCTATTTCCCAGCACCAAGAAAGTTTTGCTTTCCAGGTGTGAGCATGTAGAAAATCTAAAAAGCAATAGAGAAATTATTTTATATTTTGTCCACAAATATACAGATTAGTGATATCAAATAATCTTATTATGTAATTACAATGCAGAAACTTGGATCTCAGAGTCTATCTACTTGAGTATTTTAAAAATATATATTTATACTTTTTAAAATAAAAGTATATACTTTTTAAAGTGTATATTAAGAGGCATGTTTATACTTAAGTAAGGATAAAACATCAAAAAATTTCATGCATTTGGTTCTCCTACTAATAATGTTAAATTTAGAAAACTTATTCCGCCATTAGAACAGCATATGCCCTCCTGGAGCTAGAATAAGAGTTTGGTGATTTAACGGAAAAGATCAGGTAATGAGGAATTTAAACAAAATTATCACTTTCCACCTCTCACTCACAACTACTAGAGTTAATCCATTACTGTGTAAGCACAGAGACTCTGGAGATAACAGAAGAAGTGTACATTTCAGTGGTCAGAATCATCAACTAATTCTGCTTTAAGGAGAGCAAGGACACATCCATGAAGCAGAAGCAGGCATCCTGAGTGCAACCCTAAAACATAAGCATTTAATGGAATGGTTCCATAGAGCCTTCCTATCCTAGTTCCAATTTATCTTCTTCCTTTCAAAACTGGATCCCCTTCTCCAGCATCTCCAGACTGACAGACAGAAAATGCACAGCAAGTAGTGGAAATAGAAGTCCCATATATTTGGAAATATGTTTTCATCATGTCTTAGCCCCAAGTATGTGAAAAAGTAAGATTTCTTTATTTTCTTTTTTTTTTTTTTGAGACTTGTTGCCCAAGCTGGAGTGCAATGGCTCGATCTCGGTTCACAATAACTCTAAGTGGAAAAATCAAGCCCAGAGGGCTTAAGTCACATGCCCCAAATTCCACAGCATATAAGTGAAAGACCTGGTATTCAAACCTACTGGTATCTGGCTCTTGCTCTCCTTCCTTCCTTCCTTCCCTCTCTCCTTCCCTCCCTCTCCTCCTTCCTTCCTCCCTTCCTTCCTCCCTCCCTCCCTCCTTCCTTCCGTTCTTTCTTTTCTTTTCTTTCCCTTTCTTTCTTTCTTTCTTTCTTTCTTTCTTTCTTTCTTTCATGGACTCTATTGATCTGTTGCCCAGGCTGGAGTGCAATGGCACTATCTTGGCTCACTGCAACCTCCGCCTCCTGGGTTCAGGCAATTCTCCTGCCTCAGCCTCCTGAGTAGCTGGGATTACAGGCACGCGCCACCATGCCCAGCTAATTTTTTGTATTTTTAGTAGAGACGGGGTTTTACCATGTTGACCAGGATGGTCTCGATCTCTTGACCTCGTGATCCACCCACCTCGGCCTCCCAAAGTGCTGAGATTACAGGCATGAGCCACCGTGCCCGGCAAGATTTCTTTATTTTAATGGGATTCACCCTTTCTTTCTGACTCTGACATTTTAACTAGACTGCAGAGCACACATTCTCTCTCATTCATATACCAATTAATATGTACCTGGAACACACACAACTGGACAGATATTTTAAAATCTGAGTAACAGTTTTGACAGGAAAGAAGATAAACCTAACATCTTACAGCATAAGAATCCTGAAGTCAAGTCCTGCTCCTCCACTTCTCTTTCTCATTCTCCATGTCTGTGTCCATTGCTGGCCATTTTGATATCATGAAGTTGATACAGCAGGATTCATTCTTGGAGATTAGGATTCTGGTAAGCAGTGGCTTTAACATAGCTTCTGCTTCTAACATTGGTAAAAATTATAAGTGGCTTACAATATTAAATGTAATATTAAGATTTTAATTTGAATATAAATTTCATATTTAGAAAGTTAGTAACTAAAGAATGTACAAGCACAAGTATTCGGTTAAAGATCTATCTGAATTTTTAGCAACTTCATGCAAAATTTGAAGACCCAATCCAAAATCATGGAGCAATTGTGGCTTTTAGAAGCTTAAGTTATTAAACCTTTTTAGTTATCAGTTTTCTCATCTGTAAAATGAGGAATCAGAACCCATATTATTTAACATGAGTGTATGATCAGTCTGAACTTAAGAATAATTTATCAAAACCCTGTATTTTGCATCTGGACTTGGATAACAAGAGAAATATGAGGTGGCCATTTATTTATTTGTTATATACTCAAAATTAATAGTAAAGGCTGAAGGTTGAAAGTGCTGACATCATCAGTAGCAAAGCATAGGGATGTTTTGTCTAAAATATATGCAGTGAAGGGTGTTAATGTTGAAAGTAGATTGTTTGCAAGTGGGATTTGCTTGGAAGGACAGTGCAGCAAATCAAAACTTGTCAGTAAAATGATTTAAAGTGACATGACTTGTAAGATTTATAAAGCTGGATAAACATTATTTAGTTTCAGAGACACAAGCAAAATTCATTCTAATATGAGTTGTCCATGGAATCTACACAGCCATCCTTAGGGGAAGGTAGTCATCACTATGTCTCTGAAGTTTAAACACTAGCACAATCCAGTTTCAACTGCTATTATACTTTATCAGCAGCTGTTTTTTTTTTTTAATATACATGTTTTTAAATTTTTCAAAAAATTATTAGCTTAAGATTAATTAATTTAAAAATCCTGTGCAATTGAAATTTGACGTCATTATTTCCTTTCCCTAATAAGAACTAATCAGTGTGAGAAAGCCTTGTTAATGCTTATCAGTAAATTAGACTGGAAGAAAATGTCCTTTTTTTTTTGCCAGTGCTGAAGTTCTTGGTCATAGATAAAGGACAACTGGTATGCTCTTAGATGAAAATTAAAAAATATTCTGTTTCTTTCTTGATTAGGCCTGATCAAGATCAAATCTTTCATATATGGGTAAATCAAAAATTGTCTGAGACAGGTTTCAATTAATTTAAAGATTTATTTTGCCAGGGTTGCGGACATTCCCAGGAAAAAGAGACACATGTCACAGTAGGATCTGTGGCCTGTGCCTTCTCCAAAGATGGTTTTGAGGACCTCACTATTCAAAGAGGAAATAGAGGGCAGAAGGGAAAGAGGAAGAGTCAATTATGTACTCAGTCAATGTGCATTTCCCATAAGATAAAATAAACATAGATTGGGGGAACAAGTTAAATATACATTTGCCTCAGGGTGGGCAGAGAGATCACCTAGTCTCGTCTTGTCCTGTACATGTGAAGATAAGCTGTTCATTTACACCGTCAGTCTCAAAGACTGGCGCCATCCCCAGTGGGAGTGGAATAGAGTTTCGATCTGCAGCAGTAGCTTCAGCGACAAAACATCTGCTGACAACAAATTACTCTCTCTTCTAATTTCTGCCTCTTTTCTTTATCCTTCTTCTATTTTTATTTCCCCTTTTCTCTCTTTTCTTTTCTTTTTTTGTCATTTCCTTCTTTTCACCAGATGTTGACCTTCTCCAGCTCTACTCTTATTTCTCCCTCCCGCAACACATCTTCTTAGTTCTACTTTTCTCTTCTTTTTTTATTTTTTACTTATTCTGCTCTCTATAACTTCTTTCGTTTTCACTTCTACTTTCCCGTTTACTTTCCTTCTTTTCTCACTTTGAGCACTCCAGTGAAACATCTATCATTCAAAAGACAAGATTCCACTTTGCATATACAGAAACACTAAACACATTAGATTTAGGAAGAAGCATATATTGTCCAAATCTACTTTTTCAAAGGCAGTTTTTAAAAATAAAGTTTATATCAGAGAATGTAAAGGGTTGGATGGGAAATGCTGTGTCAAATTGTCAGTTGTCTTTAAAACCTGACAGAAGTGTATATTAGTGAATTTATACAAAAGCAACACAAAAGAAATTGACTTTCATCTTCTCTTATGGGTTTCAGAGCTGCTAGAAGACTAGCAATCTATAATTAGAATGAAAATAGTTCCAGCTTCTCCAATTTTTTTTTCTATTTCTAACTGTCTAGAGTAATTGATTCTAGACAGTTAACTATAAAATTCAGTACTTATTAACTTTTCCACGCAAATAAAATTTTGTGTCTTCCATTTCTTCTAACTTGTAACTAATTTTATCTAAGAAGTACTTCTATTTATAGCAGAGTCAATGAGTCAATCCTGAAACTGTATTATTTGAATAAGGCTAAGATATATTGTAGAAGACAGATAATTTTGCACCTTTTCAAGAGCAGAAGCTAAATAAAACATATTGAAAAAAGACATTTTTAGGAAAAAGTATGTATGGTCTGTTTATGCTCATCAAATTGTAGACTTAGTATCTGATCTTAGCTCCAAACTCACTGGCATTCCTGTTTACTTACTGTCAGAGGACAAAGAACAGCAATCTTTGGTTAACAAGGAAAAAAAATAATCCTTTCTAGAAAGTTTTTAAACTTTCTAAAGTAGGATTAATGGACTATGAGTAAAAATTATTAGCTCTTGGTCAAAGTAACAATTCAAAACAGACTTAAATCAGGGCAGCCATAGGCATTGGGTTAAGAAGAGGAAAAGGAAAAGAAAGAAATTGTTTTGAATTTCAAGTTTAGGGAATTTCTTTCAATTCTAAAAAGAATAAGCAAAAGAACATAAAGCTTAAAATGAAAATAACAGCACTATGATTCTTGGAAAAGAAACAATATTTTTGGTGGGGCACGGTGGCTCAGGCCTGTAATCCCAGCACTCTGGGAGGCTGAGGAGGGTGGATCATGAGGTCAGGAATTTGAGACCAGCCTGGACAAGATGGTGAAATGCTGTCTCTACTAAAAATACAAAAATTAGCCAGGGGTGGTGGCAGGCACCTATAATCCCAGCTACTCGAGAGGCTGAGGCAGAAGAATTGCTTGAATCCAGGAGGTGGAGGTTGCAGTGAGCTGAGATCACGCCATTGTGCTCTAGCCTGAGTGACAGTGAGACTCCATCTCAGAAAAAAAAAAAAAAAAAAGAGAGAATATTTTGTAACACAGTAAGGCATCTACTATACCAACAATGCTATAATATTTATATCAATAAATTAGAGCGATATAGAGCAATGTGTATATTGGACCAAAACTGTGCTAAAATAAGTCAATTCCATGCATGGTTGACCTAAGAGAAGTTATTTCACACTGTAAGTATCCATTAATAACATCAGCGATAATGTCATCAAATTGACCCTTGACTTAAGCTGCAGCAATTATTCCTACAGTTTAGTTTCAATAATTTACACTATTTAGTAATACTATTTCAAGTTAATTTCCAAATAATACATAAGAATGCCAAATTAATGTAGCTTTATATTTCAACTTAAGACAATAATACATAAATCTTTATGAAATATTCTATTCCATTAAGAATCTTCTCTAGAAGACCCCATCGTCTCAGCCCCAAACCTCCTGAAACTGATAAGCAAGTTCAGCAAAGTCTCAGGATACAAAATCAATGTGCAAAAATCACATGCATTCCTATACACCAGTAACAGACTTAAAGAGAGCCAAATCAAGAACAAACTTCCATTCACAATTGCCACAAAGAGAATAAAATACCTAGGAATACAACTAACAAGGAATGTAAAGGACCTCTTCAAGGAGAACTACAAGCCACTGCTCAACGAAATAAGAGAGGACACAAACAGATGGAGAAACATCCCATGTTCATGGTTAGGAAGAATCAATATCATGAAAATGGCCATACTGCCCAAAGTAATTTACAGATTCAATGCTATCCCCATCAAGCTACCAATGACCTTCTTTGCAGAACTGGAAAAAACCACCTGAAACTTCATATGGAACCAAAAGAGAGCCCACATAGCCAAGTCAATTCTAAGCAAAAAGAACAAAGCGGGGGGCATCACACTACCAGACTTCAAACTATACTACAAGGCTACAGTAATCAAAACAGCATGGTACTGGTACCAAAACAGAGATATAGACCAATGGAACAGAACAGAGGTCTCGGAGGCAACACAACATATCTACAACCATCTGATCTTTGACAAACCAGTCAAAAACAAGCAATGGGGAAAGGAGTCCCTGTTCAATAAATGGTGTTGGGAAAGCTGGCTAGCCATGTGCAGAAAGCAGAAACTGGACCCCTTCCTCACACCTTACACTAAAATTAACTCCAGATGGATTAAAGACTTAAACATAAGACCTAACACCATAAAAACCCTAGAAGAAAATCTAGGCAAAACCATTCAGGACGTAGGTATAGGCAAGGACTTCATGACCAAAACGCCAAACGCATTGACAACAAAAGCCAAAATAGACAAATGGGACCTAATCAAACTCCACAGCTTCTGCACAGCAAAAGAAACAATCATTAGAGTGAATCGGCAACCAACAGATTGGGAAAAAATTTTTGCAGTTTACCCATCTGACAAAGGGCTGATATCCGTAATTTACAAAGAACTAAAGCAGATTTACAAGAAAAAAACTAACAAGCCCATTCAAAAGTGGGCAAAGGATATGAACAGACACTTCTCAAAAGAAGACATACGTGAGGCCAACAAACATATGAAAAAATGCTCATCATCACTGGTCATCAGAGAAATGCAAATCAAAACTACACTGAGATACCATCTCACGCCGGTTAGAATGGCGATCATTAAAAAATCTGGAGACAACAGATGCTGGAGAGGATGTGGAGAAATAGGAACACTTTTGCACTGTTGATGGGAGTGTAAATTAGTGCAACCATTGTGGAAGACAGTGTGGCGATTCCTCAAGGACCTAGAAATAGAAATTCCATTTGACCCAGCAATCCCATTACTGGGTATATATCCAAAGGATTACAAATCGTTCTACTATAAGGACACGTGTACACGAATGTTCATTACAGCACTGTTTACAATAGCAAAGACCTGGAACCAACCCAAATGCCCATCGATGATAGACTGGATAGGGAAAATGTGGCACATATACACCATGGAATATTATGCAGCCATCAGAAACGATGAGTTTGGGTCCTTTGTAGGGACATGGATGAACCTGGAAACCATCATTCTCAGCAAACTGACAGAAGAGCAGAAGATCAAACACCGCATGTTCTCACTCATAGGCGGGTGTTGAACAATGAGAACACATGGACACAGGGAGGGGAGCACTACACACTGGGGTCAGTTGGGGGGAAATAGGGGAGGTAGGGTGGGGGGTGGGAAGCTGGGGAGAGATAGCAAGGGGAGAAATGCCAGATGTAGGTGATGGGGAGGAAGGCAGCAAATCACACTGCCACGTGTGTTCCTATGCAACAATTTTGCATGTTCTTCACATGTACCCCAAAATGTAAAATGCAATAAAATAAATAAATGGAAAAAAAAAAAAGAAATAGTTCCCTTCTTTGTTTTTAAAAATGAAAAAAAAAAAAAAAAAAAAGAATCTTCTCTAAAGATTCAATGAAGACAACATACATGTATAAAAATGTATTAAGGGATAGTTGTATGATATATTCCAACTGAAAAATACAGCGTCTCTAAAGCCATATAAATATCTTTGCAGAAATATATTACAATATTAACTTTTTATTTACTTAGTAAATATCCCAACCATTTGTAAGAAAGAATAAACTACTTCCTTTGGGTTTTGATAATCATCTATATCAGAATTCCCAAATTAATGGACCAAATTGGAAAAAGTACTTGAAACTATAATTTATATTTAGGAATTTGTCAGGAAGCCAGATTCCATGGGTTTTGCATATCTGACCCTTTGGCATCTTCCCACATAATCAACCTTTAACCCAGACTTGGAGTAAAGGGAATAGCAGTAATTTTTTCCCTTCTCTGTTTAACTTGGCTTAGCTTTCTGTAGAAACTCCTCTTTCCCACAGCCTAATTCCAAATAAATTGTGATGTTAACAATACTCGCACTGTGGTAATGTAGCTATGTTGCCAGTTAACCTGATGAAAGGCCAACAATTAGATGTCGTTTCCTATTTAGGTGAAAAAGTAATTAGAAATTTCACCCAAGATTGACTTGTATTCTTATTTGTGAAGTTCCTTTTTACCCCCTCCCACTGCACTTCAGTAGAAACTCCCAGTCAAGGGAAGATACTAACAAAAGACCATGAGGAAGGTAATAATAAATGATCTAGAAAAACATGCCTTTTTCTCTCATAAGGTAACCAATAAGGATCCTAAGAAATAGACCACAGATAAATGCTTGAAACTGTAATTTTTTCAGTGGAAATTTGAAAGGGTCAAATAACTGTTTTTGTAGGTCTCTACTATACCAGCGATGCTGTGTTGATAAATTAGAGCAACACAGAGCAGTGTGTATATGTATATTGGACTAAAGTTGTGCTGAAATAAGGCAATACAGTGCATGGCTGATGAGAGAGAAAATATAAAAGAATTTTTAAAAATCTCTACTTTTCCTAAATTAGGAGAGAAAAAAGTAAGAAACTTATCTCTGGTGCTTTGAATAAGGCCTGAGACAGTGCCTCTTGCCTGTAATCCCAGCAGTTTGGGAGGTCAAGACCCAAAAGTTTGAGATCAGCTTGGGCAACATAGTGAGACCCAATCTCTACAAAAAAAATAATAAAATAAAATTATCTGGGAGTGGTGGCACCTACCTGAGTTCCAGCTACTTGGGATGCTGGGGTGGGAGGATCACTTGAGCCTGGCAAGTCAAGTCTACAGTGAGTCATGATCACACCACAGCACTCTAGTCAGGGTGATAGAGCAGGCAAAAAAAAAAAAAAGACAGGCTATCTTAAAAAAAAATGTGGAGAATAGCTAGGAAGCAAGGCTAAGAAGCAAGGCAATCTGATCTGCATGAGGGGAGGAACATGACACTATTGGGGATGAATGATTTCAGCCATGCTCCTAGTTTTCTGAGTTCATTTGACAGAATAGCAGCAACCAGGAAATATTTCAAAAGCCTATAATAGGAAACGGGGAGTGCTGGGGCAGCAGATCTGCTGGATACAACATGGTGTAAGGGGCAGCCTTTGTGTCAGCATTTGCACATCGAGATTGGGGAATATTAAAGTCTCATGAAATATTTAGATGGCGTCCACAGTGGTGAAGTCAGGGAGTGGAGGGTAATAGGGTTACATGATTAAAAGTCCTTTAGAAATGCTATTAATGTATCGATGGTTTGAAAATTCATTGTGCTAAACAAATGCTTTGGCTTTATTCAATCCAGCATTTCTCAAATGTACCTCAGCTAAAAGCTTTCCTCCCTGCCGTGTCCCGTATATGCCTATCCCAAATTCTTAACAACTCACAAGACGATGTATTTTGTCCTGCAAAAATCCATTTGGATAAATGATGATCTTTATCATTGCTAATTGTTTGAACCAAGGATTGAGTGGATTGGAGAAAAAGATGGGAAATAGTGAGGACTTTGGAAGTCTCAGGATATATTCAGTGATCTAACACTGTTGAGGAATCCTACGAAAAATATCAAAGGCTAATTCCCTAGTACTTAATAATGAATCGTAAGAACACCTAGCATTCGATGATTTTTAGTGTCCTATGCTGACTCGCAGAAAAATTGAATCTTTTCTGTCTTTGTATCCAAAGCAGATATCTGACATTCTTATTCAAGATTGACTGACATTTAAAGATTTTTCTTTCTCTCTTTGTTTATCTAGTTAATAGAGTTTAAGATATCCTCTAAGGTATTGGATATTTTCTATTACTGTAATTCTTCTTCCTTCTGATAGAAAAAGGATTTCCTCAATTTTAGATAGGATCCTCGGAGAGAGAGAGAGAAAACAGACCCTAGAAAGATTTATTTGTTAAGCTTTGCTTCTTTACACTGTAGGATGGAAAAAAATATCTGGAGAAGGCAAAAGCGCATTGAAGATATTGTGATATAGGAAAAGGTGTAACTCATGAAATCTTTTGAAAAACTCCTCTGACTTTCAATGGAAGTATTGTACTGCTCAATCCCTGTAGGTTCCAAAAGAGTTATAAAATATCCCAATTGTAAGCCACTGCTTTTTGTCATTTTAGTTCTTATGCTATCTCTATAATTCAAGGAACTACATTGTGGCTGGGACATAAATGGCCAATTCTAACACATGTAACAAAAGTATCTTCTCTTTATTGCTGTTGGAGAAAAAGTATATGTAAATAATGTCGTTTTACTCTTAACAACATGCCCTGAAAATGCTGCTGTTAAAATCTCATTCACGTAAAAGGAGAGCCATCATTCCCATTACTGGAAGATACTGAGAGGCCTCATAGTATTAAAATTAAAAAAGAAAATAAGATGCATTTATTGAGCATTTATTTAGTAGACAGGAATCTCTAGTATTAGTCCCTAATTAGCTTATTAGTTCTATGACGGCAGTATCAAGTTTACTGATACTTAAGATATTCTGATATTTTATTTCTAAACTAAAGACAATAACACTTTCCATTTTAAAATGTAGTTTTGTGGAAATTTTGTCATGATATGATGCATTTTGAAAAAATGCAAATAGATATATTTCTTTAAGGCGGTATTAAATCATAGCTTTTGCACAAGTTTAGAACCATGCCAAATGACATTTTTTCCCTTTTCCTCCTCACTGTATAGTTCTGACTCAGTTTGGTCAAATCATAGAACAATTTTTAAACTATTCAGTTTTTAAGAAAGAGCTCTTAAAGGAAGTAAAGAATCTGTTCACTCTCAAATGTCTTCAAACTTGTTCCTCTATGTGTAGTGTCCCAGATCATTAAATAATGGTTGTCATGTACAAAAGTAATTTATTATTATGAAAGTGAGGTGAATATTAAGTAACCAAAGAAAAACCCCTCATGATTAGTTTTAGTTTTATTAACTTATTATACAGGGCAACTTTAAGATAATTAAACAAAGGCCTTTAAATGAGTTTATTCAGCATTCCATTGTGTATATAGAGTCTATATATATATACACACATATGTATACATATGTATATATACATGTATATATACATATGTATATACACTGTTGACATATATACATATGTATATATATAGACTATATATATATGTACACACAATTTTACATACACACACATATATATATATATATATAAAATACTAACCTTTCAGTAGGATGTTAGGTTGGTATTCTACTGAAAGATTAGTATTCCTCTGCACATGCAGAGATTCGTAATGTCAGTGTATTTGATAAACTTCAGATTTCACAATTCTTTAGAGATAAAGAGGTTCCTACTTATTTCACCCCTGGAATTTATATGTAGTGAATTGAAATTATAGAAACTAGTTACATAGAAGTCATAGTCATATAATCAAAAAAATTTAGACACCATTTATCCATTTATTTATTCGTTTCTTAAAATCGGCATTTATCATGTGTCCAGAACAGTACCAGGTGCTAAGTATAAAATGGCAAAACTAAGACAAGGACTAGAGGCACCACAAAGGCTTGGGCTGTATTCTGTGTGTTGTATGTAGTCACATGTTGAAGTTGTATGTCAAGTAATAACTGAAAAAATAACGTTTCCTTTTATTGTTTGCTTTATTTTAGATTTTATAATTTTATAACATCATTTTTTCAATCTTCTTTGGACTTCGGAGTTTCTTTAATTCAAAGCAATTCAAAATATAATTGACATAGAAAAGCAAACAAGTCTTTCCACAGAATTGCTGAAAGTAATGGTTCATGAATGTATTGACAACCGTGAAATAGCAACATGCTAACCATCCCCCCAAAAATATGGCCAATCTATCTGTAGCAATGGCAAGAGAAAGAAATGAAAGCTATTCTATGTTCATTCGTGTTACCACTAAAGACTTATGTAACAAAAATATTATTTCTGATGGAAAAAAATAATGAGATCTGCTAAAATATGTCAAGGAAACTAACCAATACATCAACACTGACTTTCGCTTTCTAGATTAGCATATTTCCTTAACCCCAAGTAAGGAGTTTTCAAATATTAAAAGTATTAATATTTTACAATTTGGGTATCTGCAAGAATTGGGGAGGGGGGATGTTCTCTCAATAATCATGGGCTTACTTTCACTGATTTTTTTTTAATGTCAATAGTACCGATGATCAGGCTAGGCAGTGGTGCACGCCTATAATCCCAGCTCCATGGGAGGCTGAGGCAGAAGGCTTGCATAAGTCCAGGAGTTCAAGATCAGCCTGGATGACAAAGTATGACTCCCTCATTTCATTTTTAAAAACTTATTATTAACATAATCCCTTCAAATTTGTTAGTAGTAGCAGTTTCTTTATTTTTTTTCTGCTGTAGTATAATTTATTTCAATGGTATTGGTGGTACAAATGAGGACAATCATAGTAAAAACCCAGCACATTGTCACATGTGATGTGTTGAAATCAATTCTATTCATTCAGTGGCCATAATGGGTTCCTTCCCCACTTGGCCACCCCATCCCCACCAACACACTTTGTTATGTGTTTGCTTGATTTGCTCTAAGTGCCATGTTGATTTTCTCACATTTCTCCCCATGACATTTGTACCTCGCCTCTCATGCATGCACATCCTGTCCCCTGTAACCAAATTTGAAAATCCCTAGTATTTTAGAATTGCTTAAATTTGCTTGTATTTATAGCCTCCTTCAATTCACCAGTTACTCATTTCCTGATCTGCTACAATGTAACATCTTACTACCCTCAGGCTATTGAACCTGAGATCTCTAAGATCACTGAAGACATTTGTATTTTGAAATACAGTTCCTTTTCCATCTCTGCCATCCCCAGGGCTAAGTACTGCATCCTCAAGACTGCAGAAATCAATATCTCTCTAAGCTTCCATAAATAAGATGAAGTCACCGTGTGTGTCATATAGAGTGCTTGGAGGCAAGCAACAGAAACTGCTGCTGGCCATCTGCAGTATGAGAGAGAATTCTTAGGAGAATGGAGGAACTCATGGTTAATGGGAAGCTGAGGACTGGCCAGGAAAACTGGCAGGAACGAAGGGCTGTTGGCAGCAGGATCCTCAGGCAGCCAAGTGCTTGTGGCTGAGGCAGGCTGATGTTCTCACACCCTAGACACTAGACTCATTTCAAATTCTGGGTTTCTTTCTGTGGGAGTCAAATCTCACTTCTTCACTAAGAGTCAAAGTCCTGAAAAGAGCATCTGATTGGATAAGCCATAGAACCTTTCCAAGCTTCCTGCCACTCCCAGTCCTGGCTGTTCCTGTAGAATCTCTCCACTTTGGGATTCCAGGAAACTGTATCACTGTTACTCAGAGAAGAACATGTCTGGCTGCTCCTTCTCTGCTTCCTTAGCTAGAAGTGCTGATTTTGACCACAGGCTCCTCTCGCTGGCCTATCTTCATATTTTCTCTTCACAGTCACACTCACTGCTTAAAGAGCCTCTCTCTAGCTACATCTTTCATCAGTCCTGATTTTTCTTCTTTTTTTGAATCATCACTGCCTATTAGATACTTCCATTTGAATAAATTACTATCATCTTAAACTTCATATGTTTAAGCCAAAATGTATCATCTTTCCTCTCCTCTCTCCTAAAAAAGCCTTAGCACTGTGTTACCTCAGGTACCAGCACATATATGCTACCTGCCTGCCTTCCTCCAGGCTGAAAGCCTTGAGCCACTATTCATCCTCAGTTAACCCCTGCTGTAGTTCCTATGTTCTCTTCCATTCCATTCAACTAGGAAATCAGTTCATTAAATTTACTGTTTATTAGTGACTCATGTGCAACATGCCTGGTACTGTACAACAGATCTACTGATGGCTCCATTTAAAATGTGAACTGCAGTAAGACCAATGAAGTTCAGAAACTATATGCTAAACAGGTAATGTGATGGAAAAAAGAAGAAAGAAAGAAAGACAGAGAGAGAGAGAAAGAAAGAAAGAAAGAAAGAAAGAAAGAAAGAAAGAAAGAAAGAAAGAAAGAGAGAAAGAGAAAGAAAGAGGGAAAGAGAGGGAAAGAAGGAAGGAAGGGAGGGAAGGAGTGAGGGAAGGAGAGAAATAGAAAGAAGGAAGGAAAGAAAGAAAGAGAAAGAAAGAAAGAAAGAAAGAAAG
>NW_022437007.1:9507481-9524788 GCF_009761245.1 Sapajus apella | reverse complement strand
AAAGAAAGAAAGAAAGAAAGAAAGAAAAAGAAAGAAAGCAAGCAAGCAAAGCAAAGAAAGGAGGTAGGGAAGGAAGGAAGGACAGAGAAAAGAAAGTTTATTTTACTCGCATATTCTAGAGAGGGGGCCATTGCATCCCACCCAGGATCACTGGGGATGCATCTGATTTAGGTCAGATGGCAGCGGGAAGGAGTCAGGGGAAAGCATTAGGCTGGAGCCTTTACTAGAGTTTCCACAGGGGGAAAAAAGGCAAGGAAGAGAAAACAGTTTAGGCCTGGCTAATCATAATTTCAGTGTGCTCTCAACTATAGGGGTGGTCCCCAGTTGCCTGGTACCTGGCCCTAGGGTGATTAAGTAAGAGGGATATTGCCCCCTGGGAAGCACAGCCACAGGTGTGGCTCTGGAATGCTGAATTCTCATGCGAAAGGCACACTCCTGCTTCAGATCTCTGAGAACCGACCAGCTCCAGGAGGGGCGATCTCTTCCCCAACCAGTAAAGGTTTTCAAGATTTCCTGTATATCATAATATGCAGAAAATTAAAAATAGATGCAATATAGAAACAGATTTTACAAAGTTTAGTAGACTTTTGTCACAGGATCTTCATGGCCTCAAGATAAAACATTTGACCTGGCGTGTGTGTGGGGTGTGTGTGTGTGTGTGTGTGTGTGTGTGTGTGTGTGTGTGCGTGCAGAGCATTAAAAGTGCAAAGTAAGAGATGTTTGAAAATATACAAATTATTATTTTAATGTTTCAAAGACACCTGATAGTGAAGGAGAACATATAAGCAGTAGTAAGAGGAAAGTGTAGATTGGAAATAAATGTATTGCAAACCTATTGCATACATGACACTTACTCTAGGAAGTCAGTAATGTTACAAAAACACAAAACTAAAACTATCCTGTGATTTCATGTAAAACGAAAATCATCACAAACCTAGATTAAAATCACCCCACCTGACATCTTTGATAAAAACACACAGAATAAAGAAGAGAGAATGTAAATAACCTAGATTAAGAAAGATTGTTACTCACCAAGCCTCCTTGAAAAAAACCTTCTATAAGTTTGCCTGAAACTGAATGGCCCCGTTACTGTCTCACATTTGTGATCCTGGGATACACTGTCCTTTATGGATCGTGGAGCTGTTACTGGACCTGACTACCACGTTGACATTGAACACATTCAAGGGACTCATAGAACAAAAATGTAATCTAGACTACAATTTATAATTAAAACTTTTCACAGAGCTCTGTAGTTTGCAAATGTGTGATAACAGAAAGAGGCATTGGTATGTGTTAAATGTCAATGATGAGTTTTCCTTTCAGTGTTCCATCTGTCACCACAGTAAAGAAAATTTCCAATTATGGCTCTCGCTTATGCAATTTTGAAGCTGAAAATGTTTCACAGTCTTTGGGGATGTGAGAATTGATTTACTTTTA
Organism: Sapajus apella; assembly: GCF_009761245.1. Classification (NCBI taxonomy): domain Eukaryota; kingdom Metazoa; phylum Chordata; class Mammalia; order Primates; family Cebidae; genus Sapajus; species Sapajus apella. The sequence continues at coordinate 9,523,351 of NW_022437007.1, read as the reverse complement.
ACTACTTTTCCTACATTTATTTATTTATCACCCTTTCATACAATATAATTATTGCATAACATTTATTTACTAGGTACTAAGAGATAGGACTAACATGATAAACAAGGAAGAAATGAACCATGGCCTTGCAGAATTGACCATCGACTAAGGACACAAACAATAATCAAGAAATTACAGTGCAGTGTGTTCAACATTAGGAGAAGTACAGAGTGACACAGAAACACAACAGTGCCATTCCGCCAAGGAGTTAGAGGTGGATTACTAAGAGAACAGAATCTCAGCTGAGACATGGATGGGAGTTAACTGGGCAAAGACGGAGAAGAAGACTCTCCCAGGCAGAGGTAACAGTAAAAGCAGGCTAAGTCAGACTGAGAAAACAAAAGTGATACCCAAATCTTAGTGGTTTCAAACTAGAAAGGTTTATTTAGTATTCGTTCTATGACTGCATGATTTAATGTAAAACGAAAATTTTCACAATTCTAGAATTATATTGCTCAACATCTTTGATGAAAACACACATGCAAATAAGCCAGATTAAGGAAGACTGTTATTCCTCAAAACTCCTTGTGAAAACTTCTGCAGGTCTACCTGACATTGGATGACCCTTATGGTCTCACATTTGTAGCCATCACGTGATGGCCACATCTCTGCTCCATGTCTTCTCTCCAGGACATAGGCTAATGAATCATCCTCCACCTGGGACATTGCTTGTCTTGTGGCAGAGTGAAGTAAGAGATCATGTTGAATGGCTCTTAAAGCTGTTGTCTTTAACATGGCTCTTAAAGCCATCTTCCAAAAGTGATAGGTGCTAGTTTTGTTTACATTTCCTTAGGCAAAGCAGATCACCTGGCCATTATGGCAGAAGAGTGATGCCATCTATGAATGGCATAAATAAAGGAAGAATCCCAACATAGAACCCAGCATAGCTTAAGACTTGATTTCTGTATAGCTTGAGCTTAGACAGTGAGGCAGAAAGAGATACAGGATGAAGCTGGGTCAATACCCATGAGCCAGATGGGGCGAGCTCTACAGGCCACTTAATTAATTAATTAATTAATTAGAGACAGGATCTTGCTCTGTTACCCAGACTGGAGGGCAGTGGCACAATCATGGTTCACCACAGCCTCTATCTCCTGGAATCAAGCAATCCTCCTGCCTCAGCCTCTCACATAGCTGAGACTACAGGCCACATTAAAGAATAAAAACACCATAAATCCTTTGGGTAGCCATTGATGGCTGACTGTAGCGTGGAAACTGGATGAGAAACGGTCCAGATGGCAAGAAGAGGGGCCAGTCAGAAAGTGCAGGCCTTAATCCAGGTGAAAAATCATGGGGTCCTGACCTAGATAAATTCAGTGAGAATGGAAAAAGCCAACAGGATTTAATAAGTGTTAGAAAAACTGAATCACCAGCAGCTGGGGAGTGCATGGCTATGAGGGAACACCGGGAAGAAGAAAGGATGCAGTTCAAGTTTGGGTTTGTTTAGTAAAGGGTGGCATGGATCCCTGTGCAGAAAACAGAGGGGAAGCAGATGTGGAGGTAAGACAGTAAATTCCTTTTGGAACAGTTTGAGTCTGGCTCTTCTGGAAGGCATTCAAGTAGAGGTATCCAGTAGGTGGATACACATTTAGTTTGGAAGCTGCAGAAGAAGGGGAATCTGAGCTGCAGATACAATAATGGGAGTCATCAAAATACAGGTGGTGAGCAAAGTGGTGGAGTGACTGAAGCCATTCAGGGAGATGGTATGAAAAGAGAAAAGGGGAAAGAATTAAAAGATTATGCGGCGCAACACCAAAACTTTTTATGCAGAGAGATTTTCTGAGGACTTTATTAAGAGCATGTATTCCTGTACCTTCAATACTCTGTCAGTAGAGTAAGGGCATTTGTTATTTAAAAAGAGTCAGAGGTCATATTCCTCAAGACCTCCCATAGCATTCCACATAAAGTGGCCTGGAAAACAACTCAGCAGTGAGTCAGACAGCTTGGGTTTGAGCTCCCTACTTTGCCTTACAGCAACCCTGTGTACTTGGAAAACCCCTTAATAAACCATGTCTTAATGCTGTCATTTGTACGACTCGGATGCTGGCACCTCTACTCCAAACGGAATCAGGTTGAAAGGACTAACAAAGCTATATAATATTGGTGAAAAGCCCTTTGGAAGCTGAAAGGTCTTTTAACATAATTACAGTTAATATCATAATGTTCGCTCTAGAGCGGGGCGGTGGGGGGAATTCCTAAATCTATTTTGAGATCATAAAATCTGGAGAAAATAGAAAGTCCTTTGCCAAATCTCGTAAAAGCAAAATTGACAACATTTCTGACATGACTCATTCTTCCTTTGAAAACCACCTATCAAATCAGATAAGGGTCAACTCATTTTAAATAGAAGCTTAAGGAACATAAAACTTTTTAAAAAGTATTTTCAAAATGAGACTGCTGTTCTTTTTCACATTGCTCATTTGGGAGGTGTCTATTAGTTGTATATGTTAACCTTTACATAAAGTCCTGATCTGACCCTACTTCTAATTTTTAAATTTTCTCTTCAGACGGATACATTTGTATGGAGTCAAAAGTAGTCACATTTTCCAATTATATTCTCAAATCTTCAGTGATCTTTCTTTGTGATGCTGCTCTCGGTATTAACCAAAAGCTTTGAAAATCCTTACATTTATTTTTTAAATTCCAGAAGATTTATCTAGAGATGAGAGGCATTTGAAGTTAGAATGTTTATACTGCCAATGACTCAAGGAATGTGTTTTCTATAACTTAGATTTTCAAGCTGTAATTATAATTTTTTGAACCATTTTTAGCTCTTTGGATTACAGCCAGTCTTCACTGTCACTGTTTATGTGTTTGAGTTCTTGTAAACTCTGATTTAGAAACACTCTAGTATTCACTATCCGAGCAGTTTATAAGCAATTCGGCTGTTGGTTCGTATGTATGTGTTTTTTTACATACTCTGCCAAGAGGAGGACTTATGCTTTCTGCTATCATCTCTCCACTTTATTTTTCCAACCAAAAAGTGTCCCAACATAAAAACATTGTGCAAGGTTCCATGTACCACAGAAAATATTAACTAGAGGCAGGATTTTGCTGTGTTGTGTAATCCTAGTTCATTGCAGCCTCGACTTCCCGGCCTCAAGCGATCTTCCCTGCTTTAGCCTCCTGCGTAGCTGGGACTGCAGGTGTGTGCCACCACGTGCAGCTAATTTTTGTAATTTTTGTTGAGACAGGGTCTCGCCGTGTTGCCCAGGTCTTGAACTCCTGGTCTCAAGTGATCTTTCCGCCTGAGCCTCCCAAAGTGCTGGGATTGCAGATACGAGCCACTGAACCCGGTCATTGCTATGATTCAAAGGGAGAGAAAGAAATAAAATCTCCACTGAACATTTAATTAAATATTTTTAGGTTTTGTGTGACAGAATATTAAATATGTATTTAAGGATGGATAAATAATATAATTTGTTTTGACTTTTCAGTTAATTTCTAAGCTCTATTAGCCCTAGGGATAGTAAATGTTAGGTACCTAGAGGGGCCATCACTCACCACCCACACCCCAAACATCAGAAACTCATCACTACACATTTTCTCAATGAGTACTCAGAATCTTTCTGAACACAGTGGCCCAGGCAGCAACTTTTGATCAATCAGAATTTTCACATAAATTGAAACCCATTTGCCACCCCAAAGGCAACAGTCAGGATAAGTAATAAATACCAATAATCACATCTATTTCATCCTACTTATCTATGGCAGATATATCTTAAATGGAAATTTTATCTTTGAATATTAGAAAATCTTACTTGTGAATTAATTTATGCTTCAAGTAATTAGACAACTATATATTTTTCTATAGGCATTAAAACTATGCTTAGCATAATAAATTATTACCATTATAGCAGTACTCTCTCTATAATCCTTCATTACCATCTCAAAACAGTGGAGTGTCATCTTTAGAAAAATGTTCATGTGAACTATTTGAGTGATGATAACATTAAAAGCCCAGACTTCACCACTACATAATACACCTATGTAGCAAAACTGCACCCATGCCCACTAAATCTATAAAATGTTTAAAAAGACAATGAAGCATCTTTTTAAAATTGCTAAATGAATTGCTAAAATAAAATGAATTGCTGCTCATTTAGTAATTATCACTATACTTATTTCAAGTAAATTGGTAATTTAGCAAGGTAAGAGTATGTTGATTTTAAATCTCATATGAACTTTATCACTCCCATGACTACAGCCTAGTTTTCCATATTTCTGCTAATCTTTTCATTTCTATTTGTAAAGCAATAACAGAATGGACATTTATTATGTACCATTGTAGAAAGTTATCATTTTTCTTCTAGAACACATCCATTTGCCTCTTATTGAAAGCATTTTCCTTTTTTTAAAATATTCTTTTGGACTCCTCCAAATGAAATGATACTAATTACACTGTTAAGTCACATGATGTAGCCTTTGAGATTATGCAGATGTGTGTTGACAAAATAGCTATTTCAAACGTTGTACAAGCCTAGAAAAAAGTATTTTAATGACTAGGAAAAAAGATTTGTTAAGGAAAGCAAGTTGACGGTAAGCAGAATGTTTCTTTTTTAAACATTCCTTCTGTTGGACTACATTTTGTATCTGTCTCCCCTTCAAGTCAGATCTTCAACAGGTTCATCTTAGTCATTATTTATTTAATAGTAAATATCTGGTAGGATACAGTTTTTGATATACTTCGCCATCTGGTTGGTAGGCAATGTATGTGGTATAGTACTCCTGGCTAGGATCTTTGGACAACTTTATTGGAATACACAATTCTTAGTTGACAGCATGAAATCAATTTTTAGCTAACATTGAAAAATATGATATCTCATTATCTATAGAACTATAATGTGAGATCTTAGAAATTCTGTTCTTAAACACACTTATGAAAATAGTGGCACTAGAGGTGTGTTTTGTACAAGCATATAATATGTCTCTTTGTAGAGAGTCTACATTTGAAACTAACTTAGTCCTTGTTATAAAAATCAGGAGCTCTTATAGAAATAATAGTTATAATAATAGCTTATTAAAAACTTATTTTTAACAAGATATATTCATTTTTTAATTCTTTTTACTGATGAAATTAATTGAACAAATAAACTTACCACAAAGAAATTGAGTAGAGGGGATCTTACAGATTCTACTATAGAAAATATGCTACCACATCAGAAAGGTTCATAATTCCTGGGCTGGATCATAGCACTTTTAATCTCTCTTGAATTGCCACATATCTCATTTGAGAATTAAAACAACCCAGGCTATAATTATACAGTATCGATGAACACTAGAGAGTTTAGGAGGTCTAATTCCCACGATTCAAGCATATTGGTTGGGGAAAATGCATGTTTCCTTCTCAGAGCAGAAACCAGTGACTATATTTTCAAAATGAATTATAAGACATGTAATTAGGATTTTATTAGATAACAATAAAACTGGTGAAATGTCAGCACATCACAATCATTTAAACAAAGAATCAATTAAAATTTAAGTGAAAAGTTTTAGTATGTTCCCTCATAGAGAGTGAACCATAGTCAATAATTTGATTTCTTAAGTAATAGCCTCATCAGTAAAACATAGAAATCTAATATAGTAAATGAACTAAAAGCTGTCCAGTGTCTGATCCTGGTCAATATCAATGATCAATAGTTTGGTATTGATGTGTCACAAAATACTTCAGGAAAGTCTTCAGAGCATACAACTGTAAGGTTAAACTGCACAACAAGTAAACATCACATGTGACTGATACTCCTGGAGTTGTGCAGTTTGCAACCTGCACAATACTTGGCAGCTCTGAGAGCCCATAAATAGCATGACATTCGTGTTTTAATCAACAGTTTTGATGATAGAAATGAAACAGTCTGACCATGATATGTTTCTCCCTTTTATGTCAAGATTGGCCCTAAAACAATGTCTTTGACAGTTTGGTAAAAGATTTACTAAGCCCGTGTCTACCCCATTCAAAGTGACTATTAAATGAGAGAAGTTACACATTTTGGTTTGTCAAGATCATTTGTGACTGGTGTTCAAATGGTTACTAATTTTAGTAAAACACTCCAATGTGCATGAGATTTGCTAGAAAAACAAATCAGAGTGGATTCAAGGTCATCCCTGCATCAGTCTCACTCTCGTGTGCATTTCAAAGTGTTTTCTTCAGTGGAAGCAGAGGAATGACATCATAGAGAGTACCATTAAGACTCCATCCAAGCTGGGCTCTCTGGTCTGTAACCACACAGAGTCCATAACAGAGGTCACCCCATGGGAATGTGTGGCATGGTGCACATCATTTTCTGTGTGGTAGGACTGATAGAGAAAGAGCAGCTTAACTCTGAAGAATGGATTGAACTTTCAACTATAGACTAGCCCAGAGAAGTTCATATATTTGTGTGAAAATGAGAAAGTAAAACAAACAAACAAAAAAAAAAAACAAGAAAAACCCTTGACGCCTGGAGTCACAGGCAGGAGGTGTGCCAGACCATATTTCTGGTCTGATTAAGTTCCTCCTTAACCACCTGTCAATGATTATTTCAAGGTGAGACCACCTGCTATCTGGGCCACTCATCTCAGATTTGTTTCATGAACTTTCATCAAAGTTCTAATTCGTAAGTGATTACGTGAGCTTTATTTTACTTACCCATTCAATACATATTTATTAACTCCTAATAAACCAGACGTGGTCCTTCCCTAAAGAGCTTGTAGTGATGTAGTACAAACAGATGCAAAAAAAAAAAAAATGCTGCAGTATCACATCCTAAGTCCTAAAATACGTTGATGAGCAAGCCAGATGAGAAGCGTGATCCGCTTTTGAATGACGGAAGGACTCACAACTGAGAGTACACTAAAGGAGGTAGTAGAAGTGAGGCTGGACCCAGGAGAATGTCTGTACCAGTGTGGCCTCTCTGATCTTTGGAGTATGAAAATAGTAAGTCTCCACAGAAGAGTCTACAGAGGGCTGGGGCTGAGGTTTCCTTACAATAGAGCCAGCTTTATTTACAACCGAGGATCACTGTGCCTTCTAGAAAGAGGTACAGGTGTGCAGGGTTGTAGAGCACACCAGGGCTCCAGGGAGGATATAGAGATAGTAGAATACCACCTCCTTTTCCTCCCCAGGCCGCTGTACTTCTAAACACAGCCCAGAGTAAGAGAAAGGTGTTTTGATCCATCGTCAGAAGCACGGTTTCTTTCTCCCTGTGCTCTCCACTCCAGCTACGCTCATCTCCTTTCTGTTCTTGCAACATACTACGTTCCTAGTCCCCAGGACTCTCTCACACGCTGTTCCTCCTGTCAAGACCCTCTTCCTGCCGTCAAACTGTCCTCAATTCTCATGCGCACGTCACACCTCAGTCTCAACTTCACTCCCTCTGGGACACGCCCTGACCACACTTCTACCTCCCAGCTTCAGGGAACAGATTCACCTTTGAGAAGGCCTATACTTCTCTGTACCTTCCTTCGTAGCACTTATGGCTGTTCTGAATCATATATTTACCTATTGTTTCCTCTCTCATGGGCTAAGGAGCAGTGGTCAAAATATTAAACTATTTTGCTCGTGATTATATAACTACCAACCTGACAAAGAACCTAGTGCACAGCTTGTGTTCAAAATATACCTATTGAGCAAACAGATGGACCCTCATTCGCAGGGTAGCACAAATAAAGAAAAAGGGACTGTTTTTTAATTTAATTGATTGACATATTATCTTAGTCCTCGTCCAGCTAATTCTGTACACTGATGGAAAATTTATGATGATTGATTTTTAATGAGTTTTTAAAATTTTTAGAATAGTCTTAAGTTTATAGAAAATCTCTCACTCCCAGTTTTTCCTGTTATTTACATCTTACGTTAGTATGGTCTCATTGTCACAACTAATGAACCAGTACTGCTGTGTTCCTATTAACCAAAGTCTATACTTTATTAGAATATTTTTAGTTTTTACCTGATGTCCTTTTTCCGTTACAGGATCCCATCAGAATGCCACAGTCTATTTAGCTGCCTTGTCTCCTGAGGTTCTTCTTTATTACCACCTTCTTTTTTTTTCTTCTTTTTTGAGACAGGGTCTCGCCCTGCCGCCCAGGCTGGATTGTAGTGGCAGGACCATAGCTCACTGCAGCCTCAAATTCCTGAGCTCAAGTGATCCTCCCACCTTAGCCTCCGGAGTAGCTAGGACTATGGGCGTGAACCACTATGTCAGGCTAATTTTTAAATTATTTGTAGAGATGGGGACTCATCATCCTGCCCAGGCTAGTCACAAACCCCTGTCCTCAACTGATCCTCCCATCTCGGCTTCCTAAAGAGTTGAGATTACACAGGCACTGGGATTACCACTGTGCCCGGCTCAGGCTCTCCTTAACTGTAACAGACTTCCTTTGTTTTTGCTAATCTTAACAGCCTTGCAGAGTATTGGTCATGTATTTTAAGGACTGTCTCTACTTGCATTTTCTGATGTTTTTCTCATGATGAGACAGAATTTGCCAGTTTAGGGGAGGAAGGCCACAGAGGAAGAGTGCCATTCTCATGGCACCAAGGATATATATTGTCAACATGACTTATCATGGCAGATGTTGTCCTTGACCATCTGGCTGCAGTACTGTTTGTGCAGTTTCTCCACTGCACAGTTACCAACTTCCCCTTCTTTCCAGATGGAATTCTTTGAAACGGATTCATTATGCAGCCCACACTTAAGAAGTGGCGAGTTACCTTCCAACTTTTGCAGGGTACGGCATCTACATCAATTATTTGGAATTCTTCAATATTGGACATTCATCTATTCTCACCCACTTATTTATTGTTCAGTCAATTATTTGCATTAGTATAGACTCATGAATATTTATTTTATACTTTGGGTTATAATACAACACTACATTTTTTAATTTTATTGCCCAAATAAAGCCCATTCAGATAGATCCTTTGTCCCATGAACATTGGTTAAGTGTTTGTTTGCTTGTCTTTAAGGCATTTTCTTACTTTCTGGTAGAACAAGATACTCCAGTCTCATCTTGTATATTCCCTGCCCTAGCCCTGGAATCACCATTTCTGCATGGAGCGCTGCTTTATTTTATTAGAGAGTGGAATTAGAAATCCAGATTTGGGAACTAGATGATGATTGCTTTTTAAAACAACTAGTTCAAATTTCAAATTTATTAAGTTTGTTTTTATGATGGAGTCACCAACATTGTATAGATGTTTCCCTAACATTGATACAATATTATGCTTTCTTAATGTGCATTTAGTCTTGCAGTTTTACATAATAAATAATAATATGTAGTACATAACTTGATTTCGTGCATGTTTTGTTTGTACAGAGACGGAGTCTAGCTCTGTAGCCCAGGCTGGAATACAGTGGCACCATCATGGCTGGCAGCAGCCATGAACTCCTGGAATCAAGCCATCTCCCCACCTCAGCCTTCTGAGTGGCTGGTATTATGGGTGCAAGACCGTGCCTGGCTGGCAAATTTATTTATGAAGTTATTGTTGACATGCTCCTTTATTGTGCCTACTTCAGTTTTATCCTTCATTTCTCAATTTCAAATAAAGTACTCACAATAGATATTTGGTTCTTTTCTACTGCACCCTCTAGTCTATAGCTTCAAATACCCACAGGCAAATGATCTCACTTTTGAAGAATGACGTAAGTGTTAAACGCTTTTTTCAAGCGTTTGACATCTACTGTTTTCATTTTTGCTGTTATTTTGACATATCTAACTTGGCAGTTATAGAAAATTTCATCTGAGAAAGAGAAGACCTCTGAACCACAGGCCCCTCTAATGTGGACTAAAGGAAATTTCTGTTATAAACAGAGGAAGTCAGATGTTTCCTTTTCTCTAACTTCTAAGAAAATTATTATTGCTAACATCTACTCCCACCTAGGAATAAAGGTAATTTAATTCAAATCAAAGAAAACTCCTCATCACAGAATTGTTTTTTGGTTTATCTAGACAAATAGACATTAAGTAATGTTCTCATCAACTTGATGGGGATAACTGCTGTTTGTACGTAACATTGGTAAGTATACTTTAATTATTACACAGTCTATACTATTTACTTCTAATACATGGACATGGTTGTATTTTGAAACATATTTGAATCTTGCAATGATAAATGGACAGTGAGTCTTTATAAATGGACTACAGGTATTAAAGGCAAACACTTGCACAGGGCTTTATAACTATAGGTGCTTGAGTTTTCTCATAGTTTTTTGTCCAAATACAACACTTATAAGGGTGCAAGGGGATACTAAACGTCATTGAAATTATAGAACTTCTGAAATACTTAACTTTGCCTAATCACAGGGTTTTAATGTATTATGATATTCAAAAATATTTTCAAATGATATCTATTTTCAAAAACATTTAAAAAAATTAAAAGTAGGCCAGGACCAGTGGCTCATGCCTGTAATCCCAGCACTTTGGGAGGCCAAGGTGGGCAGATCACATGAGGTCAGGAGTTTGAGACCAGCCTGGCCAACACAGCAAAACCCAGTCTCTACTTTCAAAATATACAAAAATTAGCTGAGCGTGGTGGTGAGCGCATGGAATCCCAGCTACTCAGGAGGCTGAGGTAAGAGAATCACTTGAACCTGGGGAGTGACGGTTGCAGTGAGCCAAGATCACATCACTGCACTCCAGCCTGAGTGACAGAGTGAGACTCTGTCTCAAAAAAAATTAAAAGTAGCGTAGCTACGTACGTTAAAAGCAAATTATATTTTAAACTTCTGTTATTAATTGTCTTGAGTATAATATAAACAGGACTTCCACTTTTGGATCTGGTGTGTAAAACTTGGAAGCTGTCACTTTTGCCTTTACAAGAAGAAAAAGCTGACAAAGTGAAAACAACTACTTTTTTAGACCCAACAGAAAACTGAAGTGGGGTGGGAAACCACAACAACAAACTCTGAGAACATAGAGGGTCACAGCTACTGGAAACACAAACTTGTAGAAATATTTAAGTGGCTATTTTGATGAATTTCTAGACACTGTGTGTGGCCTAGGATGACAGTGAGGAACTTTAGGGAGCCCCAATCTTGGAAGAGCTTTCACACTTTTTTGTGAAATTAACCAGGTAACGAACTAGGCTTTCACCATGAATATTTAAGAAAAATCCCCTCCTGGCTCTGGTTGGAAAAGAGACAGAGATGTTGTTGTGACATAGTCCCAGTGCCTTCTCCATTAAAAAAAGCCTACTCTATAGAGAAAATGATTCACCTTTTTAAGTGAAGGGTTTCCTCCAACTCTAGGCTTCATGTTTTATGTTGGGCAGGAAAAAAAAGCTGTGTCACTGAAGAAAGACTTGTGAAAGTCACAACCCCGAGTCACAGACCCACTCAAAGACTGGGATTTAATTTTAAGAGTATAGAGCTCATTTCATCTCCCACACCTTACCTCCACACTGATAGGGTTTCTATATAATATTAGTAGATTGTTACTGAAATTGCTGTAAGACAGAAGCTCTCTGAGGAGGAGCGCTTAGGAAGCCCAGAGTCAAGAGGAGAGATAAACACAAGAACACTAAAGGATTTGAAGCCCCTGGCACCTAAAGCCAAAGCAGATATCAAACACAGTCCACACAATCCTAACACAAATCCACAAACTAAAAGACCATTTTCCTCAGTTCCCACTAGCAAATACAACATGTCTAGCTTTCACCAAAAATTACAAGGCATGCCAAAAAAAAAAATAACAATAATAAAAGAAAACAACCAAGCAAACAATGAAAGCCAGAATCTGAAGAAACAAAGCAAGCATCAGAAGAAGACTCAGATGTCACACGTATGCTGGACTCATCAGATCAGGAATTTAAAATAGCCACAATTAATATGTTAAGATCTCCAAAGGAAAAAAAAATTGACAACATGCAAGAACGGATGAGTAATGTAAGCAGGAAAAGATCTGAAAATCAAAAGAAAATGGAAAACTCTAAAAAGATGATAACAGAATAAAGAATGCCTTTGACTGACTCATCAGTAGAATCGGTCATGGCCAAGGAAAGAATTAGGGAGATTGAAGACAGAACAATAAAATCTGTCCAAACTGAGACTTAAAGAGAAAAAAGAGTGAAAAAAACAGAACATTCAAAAACCACTAGTCAGTTTCAAACCATATAAAATACATGGAATTGGAATACCAGAAGGAGTAGAAATAGAATGGAGCAGAAGAAATATCTGAAGTAATAATGATCAAGAACTATTCAAGATTAATGACATGCTTCAAACCACAGATCCAGAAAGGTTGGAGAACACCAAGAAAATAAATATCAAAAAATTTACACCTAGGTATATAATATTTAAGCTGCAAAAATATAAAGACAGGGACAAATCTTGAAAGAATCTAAGGGAAGTGAGCGAACAGTATCTATCAAAGAATAAGGGTAAAAATTACAGTGAACCTCAGATCAGAAACTATGCAAGAAGGCCAAGTGTGGTAGCTCATGCTTGGAATCACAGCACTCTGGGAGGCCAAGGCAGCCGGATCTCTTGAGGTCAGGAGTTCAACACTAGACTGGCCAACGTCATGAAACCCCTTCTCTATTAAAAATACAAAAAAAATTAGCTGAGTGTGGTGACAAGCATATGTAATATCAGCTACTCATGAGGCTGAGGCAGGTGACTCACCTGAACCTGATAAGGGGAGGCTGCAGTGGGCCAAGATTGTGCCACTGTACTCCAGCCTGGGCAACTGCATGAGACTTCAACAATAAAAAAAAAAAAAAAAAAAGAAAAAAAAAAGCAAGAAAGAAGGGAAGAAAGAAAGAAAGAAAGCAACTGCACGAGACTTCAACAATAAAAAAAAGCAAGAAAGAAGGGAAGAAAAGAAAGGAAAGAAAGAAAGGAAGAAAGAAAGGAAGAAAGAAAGGAAGAAAGAAAGAAAGAAGAAAGAAAGGAAGAAAGAAGAAAGAAAGGAAGGAAGGAAGAGGAAGAGAAAGAAGGAAACTATACAAGAAGGTAGTGTCACGAAATATTTAAAGTATTGAAAAAAAAAATCTGCCAGCCTGGAATTTTATATCTAAAAAACTTAACCTTCACTAATGAAAGTGAAATGAAGACTTTCTTAGATAAACAAAAACTGAAAGGATTCTTTGCCATCAGACCTGTCCTGTAAGACATGTAAGAGGTTCTTCAGGGAGAAATAAAATGATGCAATTCAGAAACTTGGATCTACATAAATAAAGGACATGTTAGAGAAAAAAAGAAAGAAAATTTTTTCTATTTTTCTTATAATAATTGAGCTAAAAGATAACTAAAGTAACAGTACTATCAATGTGATGAGTGATTAAAGAATATGGATCGGTGACAAGAATCACACTGATGTCATAGGGTTAGGAGGGAGGAATTGGGAATATTTTGTTATATGGCACCTGCGCTAACATGAGGTGGTAAAGTGTTATTTAAAGGTAAACCCAAATTAGTTAAAAATGTATTAGAAACTCAAGAACTACTAACAAATTTTTAAAAGAAATACAATTGATATGCCAAAGTAGGAGAAAAAATTGAATCATGTAAAATGCTCATTAAAACCAGAAAAGGCAGGAAAAAAAAGACAAAAAGACACACAAAATGTAATGAACTGAAAACATGGTGGATATTAATTCAAACTAGTCATACCTTGTTTTATTGTGCTTCACTTTACTGCTCTTCTCAGGTAATATGTTTTTTTAACAATGGAAGGTTTGCAGCAACTCTGTGTCTAGCAAGTCTGTTGGCAGCATCTTTCCAATAGCATGTGCTCACTTTGATTCTGTGTGTCACATTTTGGCAATTCTCACAATTTTTTCAACTTTTTCATTTTATTGTAATTGTTATCATGATCTGCGATTGGTCATCTTTGATTTTCTTTTTTTATTTTGAGACAGAGTCTCGCTCTGTCGCCAGGCACCAGGCTGGAGTGCAGTGGTGTGATCTCGGCTCACTGCAACCTCCGCCTCCTGGGTTCAAGCAATTCTCTTACCTCAGCCTCCCAAGTAGCTGGGACTACAGGTGTGAGCCACCATGCCCAGCTAATTTTTGTATTTTAGTAGAGACAGGTTTTCACCATGTTGGCCAGGATGGTCTCAATCTCTTGACCTCATGATCCACCCGCCTGGGCCTTCCAAAGTGCTGGGATTACAGGCATAAGCCACCGCACCTGGCCATCTTGGTATTACTATTGTAATTGTTCTGGAGCACTAGGAACTGCACCCATGTGAGACAATGAACTTAATTGCATAAATGTTGTATGTGTTCTGACTGACTGTCCCCCCAACCCCACATCTCTCTCCTCCTCAGGCCTCCTTATTCCCTGAAACACAACAATATTGCAGCTAGGCCAATTCATAACCCTGCAATACCCTACCAGTGTTGATGTTAAAGGAAGTTTTCACACATCGCTCACAAATGATTAGAAATTATTATGCTTGGTCAGGAAGGGACATCAAACACTGAGAGAGGCCATAGCTAGGTCTCTTGAACCAAACAGCCAAATTGTGTACACAAAGAAAGTGTGCTTGAAGGAAATTAAAAGAGCTGCTTCAGTGAGCACATGAATGACAAGAAAGCAAGACAATCTTACAGCTGACATGGAGAAAGTTTAAGTGGTCTGGATAGAAGATAAAACCAGACACCATATTCCCTTAAGCCAAAACCTAATCCAGAGCAAGACCCTAAAAATTCTTCAATTCCCTGAGGGCTGAGGTAGGTGAGGAAGTTGCAGAAGAAAGCTAGAATAGGTTGGTTCATAAGGTTTAAGGAAAGAAGCTGTCTCCATAACATAAAAATGCAAGATGGAGTAGCAAGTGCTAATAGAGAAACTGGAACAAATGTGCAGAAGATCTAGCAAAAATAATTGATGAAGGTGGCTACACTAAAGATATTTTCAATGGGGACAAAATAGCCCTCTTTTGGGAGAACATGCCATGTACGACTTTCAGAAGAAGCCATTGCCTGGCTTCAAAGCTTCAAAGAACAGGCTGACTCTCTTGTGAGGGGCTAATGCAGCTGGTGACTTTAAATTGATGCCAAAGCCTATTTACTAATCTGAAAATCCAGGGTCCTATAATAATTATGCTGAATCTACTCTGCCTGTGCTTTATAAATGGAACAACAGAGCCTGAATGGCAAGACATCTGTTTATAGCATGGTTTGTTGAATATTTAAGCCCACCATTGAGAACTTTTGCTCAAAAATAAAGATTCTTTCCAAAATATTACTGTTCATTGACAATGCACCTAGTCACCCCAAGAGCAGAGATGAAGATGTACAAGGAGGTTAATGTTGTTTTCATGCCCACTATTACAACATCCATTCTGCAGCCCATGGATCAAGTAGTAATTTTGATTTCCAAGTCTTATTATTTAACAAATACGTTTTATAATGCTATAGGTGCCATAGATAGTGATTTCTCTAATGGGCCTGGGCACAGTAAATTGAAAACCTTCTGGAAAGGATTCAGCATTCTAGATGCCATTAAGAACGTTTGTGATTCATGGGAGAAAGCGAAAATACCAACTTTACCAGGAGATTAGAACAAGTTTATTTTGGCCCTCATGCATGATTTTGAGGCATCAAGACTTCAGTGAAGGCAGTAACTGCAGCTGTGGTGAAAATAACAAGAGAACTAGAAGTGGAGCTTGAAGACATGACTGAATTGCTACAATCTCATGGTAAAACTTTAAAAGATGAGGAATTAGTTTTTTTTTTTTTTTTTGAGACGGAGTTTCGCTCTTGTTACCCAAGCTGGAGTGCAATGGCGCTATCTTGGCTCACCGCAACCTCCACCTCCTGGGTTCAGGCAATTCTCCTGCCTCAGCCTCCTGAGTAACTGGGATTACAGGCACGCGCCACCATGCCCAGATAATTTTTTGTATTTTTAGTA
>NW_022437007.1:9468531-9507381 GCF_009761245.1 Sapajus apella | reverse complement strand
TCTCCTGCCTCAGCCTCCTGAGTAGCTGGGATTACAGGCACGCGCCACCATGCCCAGATAATTTTTTGTATTTTTAGTAGAGACGGGGTTTCACCGTGTTGACCAGGATGATCTAGATCTCTTGACCTCGTGATCCACCCGCCTCGGCCTCCCAAAGTGCTGGGATTACAGGCGTGAGCGACCACGCCCAGCTGAATTACTTTTTTTCTTAGGAATGAACAATGAAAATGGTTTGTTAAGATGGAATCATCTCCTGGTGGCACTGCTGTGAACATTGTTGAAATGACAACAAAGGATTTAGAATATTACATAGACTTAGTTGATTGATAAAGTGATGGCAGCATTTGAGTGTCTTCAGTCCAGTTTTGAAAGAAGTTCTACTATGAATAAAATGCTATCAAATAGCATCATATGCTACAGAGAGATCTTTCAAAAAAGGAAGAATTGGCTAATGAGAAAAACTTCATTGTTTTCTTATTTTAAGAAATTGCCATTGACCACCCCAAATTTCAGCAATCACCACCCTTATCAGTCAGCAGCCATCAATGTTGAGGCAAGTCCCTCCACTAGCAAAAAGATTATGACTCCAGAAGTCTCAGATGATTGTTAGTATTTTGTAACAATTAAAAAAAAATATATATATATATATATTTTTTCATTATACTTTAGGTTCTGGGATACAAGTGCAGATCATGTAGGATTGTTGCATAGGTACATACATGGCAATGTGGTTTGCTGCCCCCATCCCCCTGTCACTTATATCTGGCATTTCTCACTATACTATTGCTCCTCAACCTCTCTACTCCCTGCTGTTCCTCCCCTAGTCCCCTCCCAACAGACCCCAGTGTGATGCTCCCCTCCCTGTATCCATGTGTTCTCATTGTTCAACACCTGCCTATGAGTGAGAACATGCAGTATTTGATTTTCTGTTCTTGCGTCAGTTTGCTGAGAATTTTCTGTTCTTGTGTCAGTTTGGATGTTTCCAGATTCATCCATTCCCTACGAAGGAAACGAACTCATCGTTTTTTATGGCTGTATTCCATGGTGTATATGTGCCACATTTTCCTTGTCCAATCTATCATCCATGGATGGGCATTTGGGTTGGTTCCAGGTCTTCGCTATTGTAAACAGTGCCACAATGAACATACGTGTGCATGTGTCTTTATACTAGAATGATTTATAATCCTTTGGATGTATACCCAGTAATGGGATTGCTGGGTCAAATGGAATTTCTATCTCTAGGTCCTTGAGGAATAGTCACACTGTCTTCCACAATGGTTGAACTAATTTACACTCTCACCAACAGTGTAAAAGTGTTCCTATTTCTCCACATCCTCTCCAGCATCTGTTGTCCCCAGATTTTTTAATGACTACCATTCTAACTGGTATGAGATGGTATCTCAATGTGGTTTTGATTTACATTTCTGTCATGACTAGTGATGATGAGCATTTTTTCATGTTTGTTGGTCTCATATATGTCTTTTGAAAAGTGTCTGTTTGTGTCCTTTGCCCACTTTTGAATGGGTTTGTTTGTTTCCTGTAAATCTGTTTTAGTTCTTTGTAGATTCTGGATATTAGCCCTTTGTCAGAGGGGTAGATTGCAAAAATTTTTTCCCATTCTGTTGGTTGCCAGTTCACTCTAATGATTGTTTCTTTTGCTGTAAAGAATCTCTGGAGTTCAATTAGATCCCATTTGTCTATTTTGGCTTTTGCTGCCAATGCTTTTGGTGTTTTAGTCATGAAGTCCTTGCCTATGCCTATGTCCTGAATGGTTTTGCCTAGGTTTTCTTCTAGGGTTTTTATGGTGTTAGGTCTTATGTTTAAATTTTTAATCCATCTGGAGTTAATTTTAGTGTAAGGTGTGAGGAAGGGGTCTAGTTTCTGCTTTCTGCACATGGCTGGCCAGCTTTCCCAACACCATTTATTAAACAGGGAATCTTTTCCCCATTTCTTGTTTTTGTCAGGATTGTCAAAGATCACATGGTTGTAGATGTATGGCATTGCCTCTGAGACCTCTGCTCAATTCCATTGGTCTATATCTCTGTTTTGGTACCAGTACTATGCTGTTTTGATTACTGTAGCCTTGTAGTGTAGTTTGAAGTCAGGTAGCATGATGCCTCCAGCTTTGTTCTTTTTGCTTAGGATTGTCTTGGCTATGTGGGCTCTCTTTTGGTTTCACATGCAGTTTAAGGTGGTTTTATCCAGTTCTGTAAAGAGGATCATAGGTAGCATAATGGGGATAGCATTGAATGTATAAATTACTTTAGGCAGTATGGCCATTTTCACAATATTGATTCTTCCTAACTATGAGCATGGAATGTTTCTTCATCTGTTTTTGTCCTCTCTTATTTCCTTGAGCAGTGGTTTGCAGTTCTCCTTGAAGACGTCCTTTACATCCTTTGTTAGTTGTATTCCTAGGTATTTTATTCTCTTTGTAGCAATTGTAAATGGGAGTTTGCTCTTGATTTGGCTCTCTTTAAGTCTGTTATTGGTGTATAGCAATGCTTGTGATTTTTGCACATTGATTTTGTATCCTGAGACTTTGCTGAAGTTGCTTATCAGTTTCAGGAGATTTTGGGCTGAGATGCTGGGGTCTTCTAAATATACAATCATGTCGTCTGCAAATAGAGACTTGCGTATATTGAACCAGCCTTGCATCCCTGGGATGAAGCCTACTTGATCATGGTGGATAAGCTTTTTGATGTGCTGTTGCAATTGGCTTGTCAGTATTTTATTGAAGATTTTTGCACCTACATTCATCATGGATATTGGCCTGAAGTTTTCTTTTTTTGTTGACTCCCTGCCAGGTTTTGGTATCAGGATGATGTTGGTCTCATAAAATGATTTGGGAAGGATTGTCTCTTTTTGTATTGTTTGGAATAGTTTCAGAAAGAGTGATACCAACTCCTCTTTGTACGTCTGGTAGAATTCAGCTGAAAAACTGCCTAGACCTGGGCTTTTTTTGGTTGGTAGGCTATTAATTGCTGCCTCAACGTCAGCCCTTGTTATTTGTCTATTCAGGGTTTCAACTTCTTTCTGGTTTAGGTTTGGGAGGGTGCAAGTGTCCAGGAATTTATCCATTTTTTTCCAGCTTCACTGGTTTATGTGTAAAGAGTTGTTTGTTAGTAATCTCTGATGGTAGTTTGTATTTCTGTGGAATTGGTGGTGATATTCCCTTTATCATTTTTTATTACATCTATTTGATTCTTCTCTCTTTTCATTTTTATTAATCTGGCTAATGGTCTATTTTGTTGATCCTTTCAAAAAACCAACACCTGGCGGTTTATAGAATTTTTTGAAGGGTTTTTTTTTTGTCCTCTATCTCCTTCAGTTCTGCTCTGATCTTAGTTATTTCTTGTCTTCTGCTAGGTTTTGAGTTTTTTTGACTTGCTCCCCTAGCTCTTTCAATTTTGGTGATAGGGTGTCAATTTTAGATCTTCCTTGCTTCTCATGTGGGCATTTATTGCTATAAATTTTCCTCTAGACACTGCTTTGAGTGTGTCTCAGAGATTCTAGTATGTTGTGTTTTCATTCCTGTTGGTTGGGAAGAACATCTTATTTTTGCCTTCATTTCATTGTTTATCCAGTTTACATTCAAGAGCCAATTGTTCAGTTTCCATGAAATTGTGCGGTTCTCAGTTATTTTCTTAATCCTGAGTTCCAATTTGATTGCACTGTGGTCTGAGAGACTGTTATGATTTCAGTTCTTTTGCATTTGCTGAGGAGTGAATTACTTCCAATTATGTGGTCAATTTTAGAGTAGGTGCAATGTGGTGATGAGAAGAATGTATATTCTGTGGATTTGGGGTGAAGAGTTCTGTAGCTATCTATTAGGTTTGCTTGGTCCAGATCTGAGTTCAAGTCCTGGATATCCTTGTTAATTTTCTGTCTCATTGATCTGTCTAATATTGACAGTAGAGTGTTAAAGTCTCCCTCTTTTATTATGTGGGAGTCTAAGTCTCTTTGTAGGCCATTAAGAACTTGCTTTACGTATCTGGGTGCTCCAGTATTGGGTTTGTCGATATTTAGAATCTTTAGCTCTTCTTGTTGCATTGATCTTTTTACCGTTATATAATGCCATTCTTTGTCTCTTTTGATCTTTGTTGGTTTAAAGTCTATTTTATCAGAGACTAGAATTGCAATGCCTGCTTTTTTTTTTTTCTCTCCATTTGCTTGGTGAATCTTCCTCCATCCTTTTATTTTGAGCCTATGTGTGTCCTTGCACGTGAGATGGGTTTCCTGAACATAGCACACCGATGGATCTTGACTTTTTATCCAATTTGCCAGTCTGTGTCATTTGATTGAGACCTTTAGGCCTTTTACATTTAAGGTTAATATTGCTTTGTGTAAATTTGATCCTGCCATTTGGATGATAACTGGTTGTTCTGTCCATTAGTTGATGCAGTTTCTTTATTGTGTCAATGTGCTTTACCATTTGGTACATTTTTGGAGTGGCTGGTACTGGTTGTTCCTTTCTATGTTTAGCACTTCTTTCAGGAGCTCTTGTAAGGCAGGTCTGGTGGTGACAAAATTTCTTAGCAATTGCTTGTCCGTAAAGGATTTTATTTCTCCTTCGCTTTTGAAGCTTAGTTTGGCTGGATATGAAATTCTAGGTTGAAAGTTCTTTACTTTAAGGATGTTGAATATTGGCCCCCACTCTCTTCTGGCTTGTAGGGTTTCTGCAGAGAGATCCACTGTGAGTCTGATGGACTTCCCTTTGTGGGTTACCCGTCCATTCCCTCTGGCTGCCCTTAGCATTTTTTCCTTCATTTCAACGCTGGTGAATCTGATGATTATGCGCCTTAGGGTTGCTCTTCTTAAGGAATATCTTTGTGGTGTTCTCTGTATTTCCCGGACTTGAATGTTGGCCTGCCTTGCTAGGTTGGGGAAGTTCTCCTGGATAATATCCTGAAGAGTGTTTTCTAGCTTGGATTCATTCTCTTTGTCACATTCAGGTACACCTATCAAATATAGATTAGGTCTTTTTACATAATCCCATATTTCTTGGAGGCTTTATTCATTTCTTTTCACTCTTTTTTCTCTAATCTTGCCTTCTCATTTTATTTCATTGAGTTGATCTTCAATCTCTGATATCCTTTCTTCTACTTGGTCTGTTCAGCTATTGAAACTTGATGCTTTGTGAAGTTCTTGTGTCGTGTTTTTCAGCTCCATCAAGTCATTATATTCTTCTCTAAGCTGTTTATACTCGTTAGCATTTCATTGAAACTTTTTTCAAGGCTCTTAGTTTCTTTGCATTGGGTTAGAACATGTTCTTTTAGCTCTGAGAGGTTTGTTATTACCCACCTTCTGAAGCCTGTTTCTGTCAATTCATCAGACTCATTCTCCATCTAGCCTTGTTCCCTTGCTGGTGAGGAGTTGTGATCCCTTGGAGGAGGAGAGGCATTCTGGTTTTTGGTGGTTTTATCCTTTTCATGCTGGTTTCTTCCCATCTTCATGGATTTATCTAACTGTGGCCTTTGTAGTTGGTGAATTTTGGATGGGGTCTCTGAGTGGATGTCCTTTTTGTTGATAATGAAGTTATTTCTTTCTGTTTTTTAGTTTTCCTTCTAATAGTTAGCCCCTCTGCTGTAGGACTGCTGGAGGTCCACTCCAGACCCTGCTTGTCTGGGAACCACCTGTGGCAGCTGCAGAACAGTAAGGGTTGCTGCCGGTTTCTTC
This sequence comes from Sapajus apella, assembly GCF_009761245.1. NCBI lineage: Eukaryota > Metazoa > Chordata > Mammalia > Primates > Cebidae > Sapajus > Sapajus apella. The sequence continues at coordinate 9,501,702 of NW_022437007.1, read as the reverse complement.
TTCTTTGTCTTTGTCCCATAAGGGTACCCACTAGATGGTAGCCTGAGCTCTCCTTTATGAGTTGTCTCTTTGGCTATAGTGGGGTTGGGAAGCCCTTGATGAGACAGTCTGTGCTTTATAGGAGCTCGAGTGCTGAGCTGGGAGCTCTGTTGTTGTTCTGTTCAGAGCTGCGGGGCAGGAAAGTTTAAGTTTGCTGCAGCAGAAATCATAATCGTCTCTTTTCCCAGGTGCTCTGTCCTGGGAAGGTGGGGCTTTATTTATAAGTTCCTAACGTGCTGCGCTGCCTTTTTTCAGAGCTGTCCTGCCCAGCAAGGAGGTAGTCTGGCCATAGTCTGCCAGGAGAGGCATTGCTGAGCTGCCATGGCTCTGCCCAGCTGCTTTGTGAACTTCCTTGTGGTTTTGTTTACAGAGGTACAGTTAGAACTGCCTCAGTAATGGCAGACTACCTTGGTAATGGTGGACTGCCTCGGTAAAGACAGATTGCCTCAGTAATGGTGGACTGCCTAGGTAATGGTGGACTGTCTCAGTAATGGCACACTGCTTTGGTAAAGGCAGATTGCCTCAGTAGTGGTGGACTGCCTCGGTAATGGCTGACGCCTGTTCCCTCACCGAGCTGGACCATCCTGATTCCAGCTGTGCTTACTGCGAAACTCTCAATCCAATGCGTTTTAGATTGCTGGTCTTTGTTGGGGTGGGACTCCCTGAGCCAGATCACCTGGCTCCCTGTTTCAGCCACCCCCCCCCTTTTTTTTTTTAGTTGAATGGGCTGCTGTGTCTCCCAGGCATTCCAGGAGCCAGGTGAAACAGCTGCCCAGATTTGAGTGAGTTTTTGTGTGGAGACCCTCGGTGCCAGCTGAAACAGCTGTGCTGGAAACACATGACACTTTTCAGCCCAGGAATCTCCTGGGCTGTGGAGAGTAAAAACTTGTTTGGAAATGCGTGATAACTCACCCTCTGCATTGTTCTCTCTGGGAACTGGTCATAGTCTGCCAGAGATACTCAGACCACAGACTCTGCCATAGACTGCCAGAACAGCTCACTGCAGAGCTGTTCCGATTCAGCCATCTTGGATCTGGACCCCACAAATTATTTTTAATTAAGGTATGTACATTTTTTTAGACATAATGCTATTGCAAACTAATTAGACTATTGTATAGTGTAAACATTTATATACACTAGGAAATAAAAAAATGTGTGGCTCTCTTTATTGCAATATTTAGTTTGTATGATGGTCTGGAACTAAACCTGTAATATCAACAAGGTATCCCTATATGAATAAACACCTTAAATGTGAATTATGTAAATATACTAATTAAATACAGTGATTGTCAGAGTAAATGTGTTTAAAGACCCAATTATGTTGTCTATAAGAAAACCACTTTAAATATAAAGACAAATAGGGGTTAAACATTAAATGGATAGAGAGAGAGATATATACCATGTTAAGACTAGTCAAAGAAAGCTGTAACCACTATATTAATTTCATATAAAGCAGACTTCATTATGGGGAAATTGTCAAGGATAGAGAGTGCTCTTAGATAATGTTAGAAGGGTCAATTGTCCATGAAAGTGGAACAATCCTAAAGGTGAATGTTCAGAAGACAGCATCAAAATATAAAAGGCAAAATATGACAGAACTGAAAGGAAAAATAGACAATAGATTGTTGAATACTTCAACGTCTTTATTTTGATAATTAACAGATTAAGGAAGCAGAACATCAATAAGAATATGGTTAACCTAAATAGATTAACCTCATTAATTAGATTAATTAATTTAGTTGTATTGACATTTATAAAAGTATCTATTCAACAAGTACACAGGCTTTATAAGGCTGTGTAGACCATAAACCAAAATGAAACACATTCTTGGCCACAAAACACACACTAGCAGCTTCAAAAGACTATCAATAATAGAGCAGATGCTCCTAGACAAAAATAAAATTAAACTAGAAACTAACAACAGAAACGTCGCTGGAAATTTCCCTAAATATTTGGAAATTAAACAATTCACTTCCAAATATGATAAGTCAAATAAGTCTCAAATGAAATTTTAAAATATTTTTTAACTAAACGAAAATGAAAGTTACCTTACGAAAATTTGTGTAGTCCATGGAATACCACTCAGTCATAAAATGAAATAACATAATGGCTGTTGCAGCAACCTGAATGGAGTTGGAGGCCATTATTCTAAGTGAAATAACTCAGGAATGGAAAACCAAATATTGTATGGTTTCACTCATAAGTGAGAGCTAAACTATGAGGATGCGAAGGCATAAGAATGTTAAAAGGGACTTGGGAGAGAAGGAGGGGATCGAAGACTGCATATTGGATACAGTGTATACTTCTTGGGTGATGGGTGCACCAAAATCTCAGAAATCACCACTAAATAACATATTCATGTAACCAAAAAACCTATGTTCTCCAAAAACTATTGAAAATTTAAAAAAAAATGTGTAGTAAGGTGAAAGCATGCTTAGACAGAAATTTATAGTATTAAATACATATAGTTAAGAAAAATGATTTGAAATAAATAATCTAAGCTTTCGTATTAGGAAGCTGAAGCAAGAATGGAAATTTAAGCCTAGATCAAGCATAAGAAATGAAATACTAAAAATTAATGGTGATTTCAATAAACTTGAAAATATAAAGCATTAGAGAAAGTCAATAAACCTAAAAGCTGATCTTTTACTAAGCTAAATATAGTTGATGAATCTCTCTATCCACTCTAATGAAGACAAAAACAGTTAAGGCACAAATTACTAATATCAGAAGTAAAAGAAGGTTTATAATGACTGATCTTGTGGACACTAAAAGTAATAAAAAATATTATCAACAACTCTATGCCCAGAATATGGACATACTTAAATGAAATGGGCCAGTTTCATCTAACATATAACTTTGATGGGATGGATAGATTCTTGGAAAGACAGATTACCAAAATTTCACACACAGAAGGATAGATAGGTAATATGGTGAACCTTTAGCTATTAAATAAATAATTGATAACCTTCAAAAAAGAAATTACCATGCTTAGATGGCTAATTCTATCAAATATTTAAGAAATAAATAGCAATTCTCCACAATTTCTTTCAGATAATAGAAGCAGAAGGGGTACCTCCTAACTCATTCTGTGAGGCCAGTACCACCCTAATACCAAAACCAGATAAAGATACGTTAAGGCAGGTTCGGTTGTTCTTGCCTGTAATCCCAGCATTTTGGGAAGCCAGTGCGGGTGGATCACCTAAGATCAGGAGTTTGAGACCAGCCTGGGCAACAAGGTGAACCCCATCTGTACCAAAAATACAAAAAATTAGCTGGGCATAGTGGTGGGTGCCTGTAATTCCAGCTACTCTGGAGGGTGAGGCAGGAGAATTGCTTGAACCCAGAAGGCGGAGGTTGTAGTGAGGTGAGATCACGCCATTACCCTCCAGCCTGGGCAACAAGAACAAAACTCTATCGCCAAAAAAATAAGACACTTCAAGAAGGGAAAACTACAGATCAAAGTGTGTAGGATACAAACAGAATATTCTGTATAGGATTTTAGAAAAGAAACAAACATTACATTAAAACGAAGAATCTGAATCAACCATGGAATTTAGTTAAAATAATTTATCTGTAGCAATTCAGTGATTTGTACCAAATATACCATATTTATGTAAAATGTTAATAATAGGGCAAACTGGGTGTGAGGTATACGGGAACTCTTTATACTAATTTCTGAATTTTTCTGTAAATATGTAACTATTTTTTAAAAAGATATTTTTAAAATAATCCTGACACTGGAAAAAATGAATTAAAAGAGAAAATGAAAGATGAGTCTCAGACTGGGAGAAAATACTTACAAATGATATATCTGACAGTACTGCTTGCTGGTGAGGATGTAGAGCAACAAGAACTCTTATTTATTGCTGATTGGATTTCAAAATGTTACTTCCATTTTGGAAAACAGTTGGCCGTTTCTTACAAAAATAAACATAATCTTTCTATGCCATCCTATAATTGCATTCCTAAGTACTCACTCAACTGACTTGAAAATTTAGGTTCACATAAAAACTGCATGTGAACATTTATAGCTACTTTATTCATAATCATCAAAAACCGGAAGCAACCAAAATGTTCTTTTAAAAGTTAATGGACAAACGAACAGTGGTCGATCCATACTATGGAACATTATTCAGCAATAACAAGACATGAGCTATCAAACAAACAAAAAACACATAGGTAATTCTTAAACACGAATTGCTAAATGAAACAAATCAGTCTGTATGAAGCCATATGCCGCATGAGTTCAATTATATGGCATTGCGGGAAAGGCAAAACTACAGAAACAGTGAAAACATCGGTTGCTTCTGGGGAAAGGTTGAATAGGTGAAGCACGGGAGACTTTTGGAGCCGGTCTGTATGATAGTGTCATAGTAAATACATGGCTACACGCATTTCCAGAACTCAGAACAGCACAGAGAGAGAACTTTAATGTATGCAAATTAACATAAAATTATTTATGAGGGTGCGGGATGCCAGAATGGAATGCACAAAATGACAAAATAATTTAACTGTATTACAAATGCATGAAAAGGCTTCACTGAATGAACTCAGGGAAATAGGTGCTAAGTAACTCTGGAAATGAGTGGCCTGTAAGTCTAGGCAAAGGAAACTACATAAACACTGGACTTTAGCTGATAAAGCTGTTTCTTATGAGGATACAGATTACTAATACTGGAATTGAGCAATATAGCAAATGAATGGCAGTTTTTCCCTGCCATTTTCCCTGTTAGTGGTTACAATAAGCATAGGAAAGGGGCTAGAATAATCCATGTGGTAACAGATTAGAGTCAGAGACATCACTATGAACTAATATTTAACTTAACATAGATACAGGTGGCTAAATATGGAAATATTAATAGATGTAGATATATGCAGTGGTTAGTAAGCACACATGTATTTCCTTGTTGTGTCAGTTGAAAGGCCTAAAAGCAACAAACCAACCTAGTAGCAACAAACAAAACTAGTGCCCAGCTTTTCGATCCTAATATCACTCCTCAGTAAAAAGCAACCAAGGCTCCTCGGAGATGTTTGTGTCTAGGACTGCAACAGGAAATATGCAACATTACAACACTAGCTTGTAGCAGTTTTTACTATCAATAAGTAAGGAAGCACTCACAAAATATCACAATGAATATATGGCCAAGGGACGAAGCTGGTAAATTTTGAGCAACGAAATAAACAGAGTAGTAGTCGATTACATTCAAAATATAAAATACAGATGCATGAGCCCATGCTGATATAAATAATAGATTGAATAAGTGAATAAATGGAAGAAGAAGAAACAGATTCTCATACAGAATTTCAAATAATTGATGTAGATACTCCAGCTTCAAAGAAGTGCAGCTTAATTTTTCGGTTTTTATCTGTGGCTGCACATAGTGACATCCTGTCAAACTATAAGGTATGGAAGAAGAGTATTGGAGAAGAGTAAATTTTCAGTGGAGAAACTGGACAAACACTACCTCAATCAGGTGATCAAGGTTAAGATCAATAGGATGTGCTCTGGGTGCAATGTGGTGACAATGGCACTTTACCTCTGTGATTTTCTCCGAAAATACATAACCCTCAATCTAATCATGAGTAACATATCAGACAAATAGAAATGAGGACCATTCTACAAAATACCTGCCCAGTAATTCTTGAAGCTGTCAAAGTCATTAAAAAAGAGAGAGTTTATTTATTTTTATTTATTTATTCTTTATTGCATTTTAGGTTTTGGGGTACATGTGAAGAACATGCAAGATTGTTGCATAGGTACACAATGGTAGTGTGATTTGCTGCCTTCCTCCCCATCACCTATATCTGGCATTTCTCCCCATGCTATCTCTCTCCAACTCCCCAGTCCCACTGTCCTTCCCCTATGTCCCCCTGACAGACCCCAGTGTGTGATGCTCCCCTCTCTGTGTCCATGTGTTCTCATTGTTCAACACCCACCTATGAGTGAGAACATGCAGTGTTTGATTTTCTGTTCTTGTGTCAGTTTGCTGAGAATGATGGTTTCCAGGTTCATCCATGTCCCTACAAAGGACACGAACTCATCATTTTTTATGGCTGCATAGTATTCCGTGAGAGTTTAAAAAATTGTCATAGCCAAAAGGAACTTAAGGAGACATGACTAAATGTAATGTAGTATCCTTGAACAGGAAAAGAACAGTTAAAAGCTAAGAAAATCCTAATAATATATAAGCTTTAGTGAATAAGAATGTACCAACTTTGGTTCATTAATTATACCAAATGTATAATATTGATAACAGATGCAAATAATAGGGGAAATTTGGTGTGGCGTACATCAGAACTCTTTACTCTCTTTGCTATTTTTCTGTAAACCCTAAACCTGTTCTAAAATAAAAGTTGATTTTAAAAAAGCATAAGTAACACCTAATATAAATGTAACTCATATAGCTTCACAAGCTTCAGTCAATTTCTGATCTATTTTAGCTTCCATTGTGTAACTGGATACTTTTAAAGAATTTACCTTTACAATGCATTATTCTTACATTTAATTCTTTATAAAATTATCTACAACTTCAAAGTATCAATTTATGGCCTGGGCACATGTCTTTACCAGCTAGTACCTTCATGTTTTCCTTGAAACAAAGATATCGGTCATTTTGCATCTGAAAAGAGAAATAAATTGTCTTTCAGATTTATCTACATGTTAAAATAAAAAGAATTTTTTTTTTTTTTGCAATAGGACACATATGTATTAGTCTGTTCTCAGGTTGCTAACAAAGACCTACCCAAGACTGGTTAATTTATGAAGGAAAGAGTTTTAATTGACTCACAGTTTCACATTGCTGAGGGGGCCTCAGAATCATAGTGGAAGAGCAAGAGATGTCTTACATGGCGGCAGGCCAGAGAGGACTTGTGCAGGGGAACTCTCCTTTATAAAACCATCAGATCTCGTGAGACTTGTTCATTATCACAAGGACAGCATGTGAAAGACCCACCACCTTGATTCCATTACCTTTCACCAGGTCCCTCCATGACACATGAGAATTGTGGGAGCCACAATTCAAGATGAGATTTGGGTGGGGACACAGGCAAACCATATCAGCACACATCACTGTCACGAAACATGGCAGAAGCTGTAAACACAAAGGGGGAGGTCTGGCATATTATAATGATCTGTGATCATTATAATGCAGCTACTACTACTAACACTGTATTTCAAAATATAAAAAATCTAGACAGAGGCTAATCCAGATGTGACAGTGGAACAACAGGCATAAATAAAAATGATCACATGTAAAGTGCGACTTTCCTGGGTAAACCAGAACAGTGCTGCATCATTTAACAGTAGGGATATGTTCTAACAAATGCATTCTTAATCAATGTTATGACCATGCAAACATCACAGAATGTGCTTAGACAAACCTAGATGGTATAGCTTACTACACACCTAGGCTAGATGGGATACCCTATTGTTCCCAGGCTACAAACCTGTACAGCACGTTACTCTACTGAATACTGTGGGCAATTGCAACACAGCCATAAGGATTTGTGTACTTAAACATATAGAAACACATCTAGACACAGACAAATACAGTAAAAATATTATATAAAAGATAAAAACTGGTGCCAGGAATGGAGGCCCCTTGCGGGCCAGAGAGGTGCTCTGGGAGAGTCAGTGAGTGAGCAGTGAGTGAACGTGAAGGCCTAGGACATGACTAACTACTGTAGACCTTACAAACACTATGCTTAGGCTACACTACATTCATTTAAAATTTGTTTCTTTCTTCAATAACACATTAATCTTAGCTTACTATAACTTTTTTAGTTTATAAAATTCTTTTTAAAACTTTTTGACCAAGTTTGAAGATCTAAGAGTGAGTGGTCGGGTGGGGTGGTGGGTGGGTAATGGTGTAAGTCTCAGCCTAAGTATAAAATCCCCAAAACCAGGAGTTCTGATATCTCAGGGGGGAAGATGGATGTCCTAGCTCAAGGAGAGAGAGAGAATTTGCTCCTCTGTCAATCCCCTTGAAGGATTGGCTGATGCCCACTCTCACACTGAAGAGCACAACCTTCTTTACTCAGTCTACAATCCAAATGCTAATCTCTTCCAGAAATACCCCAACAGCCACATCCAGAAGCAATATTTTACCAGCAATAGGGGCATCATTTTGCCAAGTCAAGTTAACACAAAAAATTAACTATCACATCCTTGTTTATTTGCAGTTGATGAATTTTTTTAATATCATGATATTCTAACCATACAATTATATTTCCAGGGAAGAGATTGACCTTTTTAATAAAAAGGCAAACTAGGTTCAGAGAAAAGGAAAAGATAAAGAATAGGTTTTATTTCCATGTTCTGAATATAGCACAAAATGAAAGGATAACATTATAAGACCATAAATATCGCAAATGACATAATGGTTAAGGTGTCCATAAAGAAACAGCCTGGGGACCTTCACCAAAACCTCGTGCAACACGGAGTTTACATAAAAACTGTTCAATTGTTGACAACTATGGTGTATTGTGTTGAATTGCGGCTCCCAAAAAATATTTCCATCAGGAACATCAGAATGTGACCTTCTTTGGAATAAGGATCTTTGTTGCAGATGTCACTAAGATAAGGATCTGGAGATGAAATCATCCTGGATTTAGGTGGGCCCTAAATTCAACAATGAGGGTTTATAAGAAACTTAAAAGGAGACGCTATGGAGACACAGAGGGAAGGCCACGGGAAGACAGAGGCAGAGACTAGAGTGGTGCAGCTGTGAGCCAGTGAATACCAAGCACTGCCAGCAGCACCAAAGCTAGGAAGGAGGCTCCGAATGGATTCTCCCTGAGTTTCCAGCAGGAATCAAACCTGGAGATACCTTGATTTGGGCTTCTGAACTGTGAGAGAAGAAATTTCTGGGGTGTGTGTGTGTGTGTGTGTGTGTGTGTGTGTGTGTTTTGAGATGGAGTCTCGTTCTGTCGCCAGGCTGGAGTGCAGTGGCTGCGATGTCGGCTCACTGAACTTCCGACTCCCTAATTCAAGCGATTCTCCTGCCTCTGCCTCCCGAGTAGCTGGGATTACGGGCACGCGCCACCACGCCCAGCTAATTTTTGTATTTTTAATAGAGACGGGGTTTCACCATATTGGTCAGGTTGGGCTCGAAAATTTTCCGTTTTTTTTTAAGTCACCAAGTGCATGGTAGTTTGTTACAGTGGCCCTAAGACACTAATACAAACAATGATTTTCATGGAATGGTTTATAGATTTAAGATTCTCTAGCAACTATCTTAAGGTGGAATGGAATATGAGTGAAGTCACATAGTCATTAAGAAAAGACGTAGACATTCATCTTGCTCTCTCTAAATATCCAAAGCAAGAGGCTGTTCTAATGGAGATTTTTCAATTATCTTAAGGTTAATGCTCATTTGATTAAATTTAGTTAACTAAGATGAATGCTGAGGATCTGAATAACTCAGTTTTGCTCCCTGTACAGCCTAAACATTTGTATAATTGTGATATCTCCCTTTTTGTGTGGTGATAAGTAAACTTGGCCTCTCCAAATGGTGAGACTCATGCCCTATGACTTAAAAAAGTCACAGCTTTCTGATAATTGCTCTATTGCCAGTAAAATAAGCATTTATGCAAACTTTCCATAATAGTGATAGCCATTTATATAGGTACTTTTGATTTTTCACTATCAGTTTCTGACTACAGATGTGGAAAATGTGCAGAAAATCTGATATTAGGTAGAGAACACTTGAAAAAGTAAGTTATAGCTTTTCCTAAAATTAACAGAAAGCATTTCTTTAATTCCTTACAGCAATTAAAAAGTAAGTAGATGAATTCCATAGGTTTATATGACTAGTCAATTTACTAGGAAATTTAAATAATCCCCAAGAGACTTCAACTGTAAGAAGGTACAATGATTTAGAAGGGTTTATTCCACTTAGATATGAAATAAAACCCAGGTTAAAGTTAGCAGGATCTAAAAATAAAGTTTATACTGAAAGACTGAAAATAAAATTTAGATTAAGTTACGAATCCTATTTTAATTAATATTTTATCAACTCAAGTTAGAGTTGCCTGTTCTTTTACTGAAATACAACATTTTTAAAAGAATGCAAAAGTAAATTTAAAATATGCTTCTTCTTGAATTAATGTTCATAATAGTCACTGTTACTTGAACTGTTCTTTCCCCGCTGAAAGAGATGTATTAAAAAATGTACAAAGTCTGTATATTCATTCTGTATAGCTGAAAGAATGTTTGTTGGAAGAAGGATTGCCTACCTGTGAAAAGACTGAATTATAAGACAAGTTTTACCCCATACATTTTTTCTTTTTTGATTTACTAATCTGCACTCCAAAAATAAAACAAACATTATTTGTAGAAGGAAAGCAGATAGCTGATGAGAAAAAAAGTTTGCTCTGCTTCAGTATGATTAAAATAGGTAATATCAACAGATAGCTCATTAAAAGTGCCTGGACATCGGCCATTTACTTTCCATGGCCCATAAGCTAAAATTATTGTTCTTTAAAAGAAATACAAATAAGATTGGAAGTCTCAGTCTGTTCTTACATCTGTAATCTCTGACTTAGATGATGAACTTCAAGAAAAGAAGGTATGAGATATTGGGGATTCTTAATATCATTTGTTGAATTATCAAAGATACACAAAACCATTATTAAAATTTATGGATACAGTCATGTTTTCTTATAAGCTTTTTCCTTGTCTTCTTGGTTCCGTTTATTCTAATCTCCTAACTTAATTATGTGTGGCCTTTAAGTAGTTCTTGATTTTTGTTTGTTTATGTTCATTGTTTGTATTGTTTGATAGGTTTCTAATACAGTAAGGATTTTACTCTTTTCCTCCTAAAATACATCACGAGACTTTAAAAAGAATCTGAACCAAGCACAAATCATCTGATTTTCTGAAATTGGAAGATATCGGTCTTAGAAAACTTTAGTAAATACGATCATACCCTCAAATCTTATCCTGTAGTCAAATCACCCCTCACCCTTCCCTCCCACACATTCAACAAATCTTCATATCAGGAACTCCTACCATGTGTCAGTCACTATGCTGGGATGCTGTATGACTTCACACATTTACTTAGCCTCTCTGAGCTTCAATTTCCTAATCTGTAAAATTGGGCTATTTATACTTCTATTTGGAAAATTACTAGACAGCACTGAATTCTCAATTCAAACATTATCAACTCTCAAAATTATTCATGGCCCTTTATGGGTCCCCAAAGCACCCTCTGAGCATTTCTATGATATGTGCTGCAATTATCTTTCAAATTTCCTGTCCACCTCTAGACTATGAACTCCTAGGGAACCATGATTAGGTAACGGTTTTAAAAAAAATCTCCAGTGGTTAGGTTAACAGATAAAGAATAAAATCATTGAATCAAGTGAAGGAAAGACTGCCTAGATAAATCAATATTCATGCATAGTATCCATATAATTAATGACATTAATTCATCTCATGAAAAAGTAGAATATTTAAGTGTGTGAAATTAATGAATAAATTTACAATGCATTTGATTAAATTAATATTCATACCACTCAAATTAAACTTACCTAATCAAATCATAAAGAAATGGCAATAGAACTCTTTCCTCACAATGCCAACTCTATCGCTACATTATTCGTTATTTATTCTGCTTTTTTTCTAATATTATCTCTCTATGCCTCAAACTTCTGGTTAACTCAAAGCCACAGAATATATTCACAACTTAAATGTGAAAATTTAATACTCTGTAATAAATATATTGTATGGACTACCCCGTACAAAAACAAACTTTTGCATTATTTGCAATAATAAAAGTGTTTTCAATCTTTGCTGTTGTATCAGACTACCTGTTAGCAATTTTGTATCATTCTTGCCTTTTTCTATACTTCCTTTTTTCTGCACTTTCTTTTGCACTGCAAGTAGGGAGGATGGAAAGGACAGTTCCCAGAATCCACCACCAACTGGATTTAATTTGGATTTACAATTCATGTCAGATTTGGATGACAGAGAACAGAAGTACTGTTCTCCTTTGGCAGCAGCAGACACCTGCAGGGGCAGCGGGCCTTTTTGAGATCTGTATCAACCTCAAGTCTGCTGCCCGCAGCTGACATCCTCAAGGGTATTTTCCTCCTGAGATCCCTACATTTCTTCCGAAGGTCTTTCGATTAGCATCCTTTTCTGTTCCTAAAGTGATTTCTGTTTCCCTAAAGAAAATGAAATCTGATACAGTGGTTGTAACAAAACTTAAACATTTCATACTTGAGAGATTTGAGAAATAACAATGTATTGGCTGCACAGCTGACATTCCCTACTCTCCCTACCTTAACCGCCTCCCACCAACCATCCTTCCCTGCTCTGTTTTTCTCCACAGCACATATTACCATCTAACATCCTGATATTTTATTTGTTAATCTTTTCAATGGTGTGTTATGTCATTGTGAAATGCCACGACAATAGCGATCCTTGTTTGTTCCCCAGTTTACAGAATAGTGCTTGGTATATGATTGTTATTCAATACAAGTATTTGAATGAATGAAAGAATGAACCTGACAAAAGTATTTTCCCTCTTTTTGAATGCCAGAATACAGATAGAAGGGGGCTCTAATTATCAAATGGAAAATCAGAGCATGCATACTTTAATTTTAAATAAGTCCTTGGCTTATCTGCCTACCTCTCCAACTGCATTCTTTCATCATCCTATTATGACCACCATAATGCAAAAAGGCTTTAACTAGTTTGAAAAGGATAAGAATCAGCCCTGCACTGAGTATGTTTTGTCCATGTTTTCTCATTAAATTCTATCGTTTCTTGTAATTTAATCAAGATGAATTCAAGGTTGAGATTCTTAATTTTGATATTTCAGGTGCATAACCTCACCATAAGAAGCTTTTCTTCAAATGAATTAGAAAAACACTAATACCTCAACCAAGGGCAAAGGACGTCAACTGACAGTCCAAAAAACATGGGGTTGTGGTAATAATAATGACTAAATAAACATGTGAGATATTAAAAATCACTCGTGAAAGCAATATACTTTGAGATTCACTTTTAATGCAAAATATCAAACATACATTTTTAATAAAAATAATAGCAAGTGTGTAATTCATTCTTTACACAAAACGGATAAGATTATAAATTGATTAAAATATTGAATGATCTGGCAAGTGGTTAATCACAATTAAATAACTCATTCTCTGAAAACCAAACTCTTGGGAACATATCAAAGAAAAATGTAGGACATGAACTATTTACAAAGTTGTTCGTCTGTTTTTAATTATGTGTTGCAAATAGCTTCAGTTGGTTTGTAGCTTTTTGCTTTATTCTTTTTGAGGAAAGGAAGTACTTAAATGAAAAATAGTCAAAGTTTATCACTCTATTTCTTTGTTTACATTTGACCTAAACATGTTACAAATTCTTGGTTTTTTTCTTCACTATTCTCTCTTGGCACTCAGCTCTCCTGATTGGAGATTGTTCTTTCTGTACTGCATCTTTAGAAATTATTTTATAGGAGGTATGTTGGTTTTAAAATCTCAAAGAATAGCTTCTTTCCATCCCCACCAACCAATTCTTCAAAGTCAATTTTGCTGAATATAAAATTCTAAAGGCAGTAAGTTTTCTCTCAGCATTTCTTGCACTATAAAGATTGTCTGTTTACTTCTACCTTTAATTATTTCTGCTATGCAGTTAGCAAAGTTTATAGTCAATCTAATTGTCATTACACTGTAGGTGATCTGATTTTCTCTCTGGCTGCTTTTAAGATTTCTTTATCTTTGGTTTGGTCTTTTTACCAAATGTATTATAAGTGGATTTTAGGTATTTTAAAATGTATTTAAATGTTTAAATGTTGGGCTAAGCAGAGGATGGGTGACTGAATTAAATTCTGGAAACTCGTAATCACTGTCACTTTGAATATTGCCTTTCCACTAAATTGCTATTCTCTTCTTATAGTACCCTTCAAACTTTTAAACCTATCCTTCATATTTTCATTCACCGTTTGTCTAAATTCAGAATTATTTTATATATATATCTATATATATTTTCCAGTTCATTAATTTTCTCTTTAGTTTTATCTAATTTATTTAATACATGCATGAAACTTTATTTCCAATTATTGTATTTTAATTTCTGGGAGTTCTTTTTGGTTTAGTTATATGTTTGGTTTCTTTGTTATACTATAAATACGTTTTATTTAAAAATATATACATGTAGAACATGTATTTTACCTTTCGTTTTGAATAATTTCTGCTTTCACAGTCCTTGTTGGTCTGACTTAATTTCTTTAGTTCTGCTTTCTGATTTATGGTAGCTTTTTTTCCTCATGTATTTGCTAACTTCCTGTTACAGACTCCTTTTCCCTGACTCTCATTTGTAGTGATTATTTGAAGCTTATCTTTAAAGTGTATTTTACTAGTGAGGATTTATGTTTGCTTCTGCCTGGCTCCTGGGGCATTCTCAACACATGACCACTTCAAACGCAGTTTCTGCCTCAGGATGTTCAGGCCACAAAGTTAGTATAAATTTCCAGTCACAAACTGTATAAGTAGAGGCTGTGATCAAGAATTTTCAGTAGGATTGTGTTTTTCCCCTGCTCCATTATGAGACAACACTTAAAGAGACATGATACTTTTTGTGAAAACACTTTCCTTTCCCATCCGAGGTTTCTATTAATGTGCTGTCATTTTCAACTTGCACAGCTAGTTTTTTCTTTGGTCTCCCTTACACATGTCACTCGATAACCTAGGCTCTAAGCCCACCAGCTATAAGCAGCTGACCTCAGGGCAACTGCCAGATCCCATGCTTGCTTACTGAGGGCACCCCTTCTCCTTGTTTCTGGTCTCAGTTCATTGCCTTTTCTGAACAGTCAGCCTGGTTAAGCCTTAAAAGCATATTTAAATTTTTATTCAGCCTTGTCAGCTTTTCAGCACTGGGAAGGGTTTCTCTGCACATCTTCCATAGTGTTGGAAAGGAAAAGCTCCTTGCATTAATTTTACAATGAGACCAAAATAGAATACTCTAAAAAGTAATAAGAAAGATTTGGTAAGTCGTTATTTCTCTTAGGTAATATTGTCAACTGTTTAAACAAAGTATTTTATAAATATGAGAGCGGCAGCCATAGCTGTCATCTTCATATAATAAGATTTCAACAAGCCTGCCTCTGCATAATTTGCCTTTTCTCTATGTCAAAACAAAGTTCTCTTTACTTTCAGGCTTGAATCAGTTTCTTTTTTTAAACCATGGCTCAGGATATGCCTTTTGGCCCTGTCTGGTGAGACTATCATTTAAGAATATCTCAGTCTTTTCAGCTGCCTTCTACAGTTCTGAGATCTATGTACTTCACTTTTTCCAGGAGGAGAAGCATGCATGAAACACATTTAGGAGCTAGGTTCAAAGAAAACAGCTTGACTTCTGAGGCACAGTGAGAATCAAAAGCAAAACTCATACTCATTCATTAGATGTTTCTGATACAGTTACATTAGCTCATTAATATAAAACATCCCCAGTTAGTGAGTGTCCTGTGTAAGAACAATGAAAATGTCCTAGTCTTATTTCTACAGGACAGCTCAATTAGTAACATTATTTTTCTCATACCATATTTTGCAGCTTTAAATTATAAAAGTAGAATCTAAAAAGCAGAAATTGTTTTATCTCATAATATTTTTAAAGAGAGAGGGCACTTTAGTGACTAAAGTCTACTTTTTAAAAAACAATTATTTGAAAGTTTACAAACTGTCTTTTTATACAGATGGCTCTCTCTTTTCTATAGATCAGAAGCTCATATTACTCTGGAATATTTCTTAAAATATAAGGGCTCAGGCTCATAATCTCCACAATGAGAAAAATACCTCCTCTGTAATAATTTTGAGTAAATGTGCTTTTCCAAATGTGATGTTCTATTAAAGCTGTTTTTTTTTTTTACTCTATTTCAACTCAGCTATGCGAGACCCCCTGAAATAGCAGACAGCCATATGGCTGAGGAAGATGCTTCGGAGCCTCGATTTCAGGAGCTTTGGGGTTGTTAATGTGTCCAGTGTCTAAAAATAGAAGATGTTAAAAATTTTCAGCTCTCTATAAAAGGCATTCATTTAATCAACAATTATTTTTGACTAGGCTTTACTATGAAAGGAAGCAGGAATAAGACAACTTTTGTTACATTTAAAGAATTGGGAATAAATCCCCTAAGTATATTTTCCTTAATATTTTCTTTTATAAGTAACTTTATTGGATATATTTCCAATGCTTTGCTGACCTACTTCCATAAAGTTTCTCTCTCCTTCCCTTCCTCTCTCCTTCCCTCCTTTTCTTTCCTTCTTCTTTTCTGCAAATGCATAATTAAATGAAAAGACAAGACACCTATGCAGTTAGCCATTCTATTAGGAAATCAAGCTATTAAAGCTCATATTCTCCACTAGTCATTTGGTAACTGAAACTACTGTCAAGCAAAGACATCAAGAGAATAGAAACTGTTTGATGTGCTAATGATGAAAACTCAAACCTATGACATAATGGCATCACCAATGTGCAAATGCCCAAAGACTTCTTCAATACGATCACAACCTTGACATTCTTAGTGTTTGTGTGATCCTCGCCTCTCAGAATTATCTACAGATACTTGTTAAAATACAGGTTCATGGAGCCTACTCAAAGAATATGACATAATAAATCTGAAATGACAATCTTTATTTTGATCATTCAGAAGCTCCTGTCAGAGTAACCAGAGTCATTAATACTTCAGGGTTATAAGCCAGACTGCCTGAGTTTGAGTCCTATTTTGCTACTTCCTTGCTGCGTGATTTGGGAAAGATGCTTAATCTTCCTATACCTTAATTTTCTCATGTGTAAAGCTGACATGATAATAATGCTAACCTTCAAAGGGTTTTTAGGGGAAACAGATAATGTAACGCATACAAAGTGCTTAGAATAGTGCCTGGTGCATAATTATCATCCTATTATGTTAACTATTATGATTAATGATGATTCTCTCTTGACAATTAAAATGTTAGAACAACAGCAAAGAGATCATTGGTCCTTATTTTGATAAATTATTTTTGGTTGATTGGCACCAGGCATTAGTTCTCTATGTAAAAAAAAAAAAAAATAGTAAAGTCAAAGACTCTTAAAACACAGACTCTGTCTTCAGATGGCCAACTATTTTGGAAAGTCTAGAAATCTCACAAGAATTAAGAGAGGGAATGGGAACTGAGCTAGAGGAAAAAGAAACAATATTGAAAACAGCATGTTGTTGAACCAACTTAGAATGAGAGCTTAACTGCAGCTATCGTTAATGGACTTTTTTTTTTTTTAAAGCAGATATCATTTCTTTGTTTGGCTGAAGTTTTCTTTTGAAACTTATCAACTTGTTTGAGATATTTTGTGCTGTAATATCTTGAGTTACACTCAAAAAGTGCCTTTGAAAAAGTTTCACAAACGTTTATTTTGCAATAGCCATTGATGCATTCATCTTACTTTTTTGTATGCTGCTGTATCCACATTATATTTTTTCAATGTTCCAAAATCAATGAATTTGTAAGTTACCTCTATGGTGGAGTCTTTTTGAAAGAGCATTAAATATGTCGGGGCCTACACAGTACCATTTTATTTTCATTCAAAATGCATACAATTTATGGAATACCAGTGCCTACGTAATGATATCAGGGCTACCTATTGACAACTAAAAGTCAGTATAACTACAATTTTAACATAAGTTAAACAAATAGAGTCTCCTGTATCTAGACATGTAGGAGCCTTTTCAAATATGAGAACTGATAAAATCTCTGTCTTGAAAAGTAAAAAGATATGTTTACCATAACAAAGGATGACATAGCATAACTCGCAATCTGGATAGGGTGAGGGTTTCCCCAATAAAGCTCTGGTTCTTTTTTGGCTTAACAGTTCTTCCTTCAATCTTTCTCTTTTGCTCACATTTTACAATAAATAGCAAGACAAAATTGGGCCATGACTTCACCATTTTGATTAGAAATCTTCCCATTTAAATATCCAAGATCAGTATTTCCACATATCTGTGGGACATAAATCAGCTAAGCTTTCTGCCACCATATACTGATACATTAGTCTGTTCTCATGCTGCTGATACATACCTGCTGATGGGTAATTTCTAAAGAAAAAGAGGCTTCATGGACTCACAGTTCCACATGGTTAGGGAGACCTCACAATCATGGCAAAAGATGAAGGAAGAACAAAACCACATCTTACAAGGCAACAGGCAAAACGGCTTGTGCAGGGGAACTCCCATTTATAAAACAATCAGACCTCATAAGACTTATTCACTACCATGAAAACAGAATGGGAGAAATCAACCCCAAGATTCAGTTACCTTCAACTGGCCCTGCCCTTAACATATGGGTATTGTTAAAACTCAAGGTGAGATTTGGATGGGGACACAGCCAAACCATATCAACTGAGGATATCATTTCCTACAATTTCCAAAAAACACTTTCTTCCTTTCCATCTGTATCCTGTTCAGTAGCACTTTTAATGTCCATATTTGTACCAGCAGTTTGTTCATGATGATTTGTGTATTCCCTAAGATGATACAGCTGTTCTCTACCATGCCTCTTACTTTCTTCTGAGGCCTCACTAGCAGAGTTGACATCCATATTTCTACTAACAATGTGTTCAAGGCAGTCTCGGTTTTTAAAATGCTGACTCCACACAATTCTTCCAGTCTTTGCCATTGCCCAACACCTAAGGCCCTTTGAAATTTAGCGTCCTATTACTATTGCAACAAATTACCCCTCAGACTTAGTGCTTAAAACAACAGACGTTTAGTAGCTTATATTTGTAGAAGTCTGAAATTTGAAATGAGTCTCATTACACTAAAACCTAGGTGACAACAGGGCTACTTTCTGTTCCGGAGACTCTACGGAGGGATAATTCTATAGCCTTATTCATCTTCTAGAGGCTGCACACATTCCTGGCTAAGCCCCTTTCTATTGTTTTTTTTTTTTTTTTTTTTTTTTTTTTCTTTAGACAGAGTCTGACTCTTGTCACCCAGGCTGGAGTGCATCATGATGTAATCTAGGCTCACTGCAACTTCCACCTCCTGGATTCAAGAGATTCTCCTGCCTCAGCCTCCTGAGTAGCTGAGATTACGGGTGCCTGCCACCACACCTGGCTAATTTTTTGCATTTTGTAGAGACAGGGTTTCACCATGTTGGTCAGGCTGGTCTTGAACTCCTGACCTCAGGTTTTCCACCTCCCTTGGCCTCCGAAAGTGCTGGGATTACAGGCATGAACCACCACACTTGGCCCCCTTTCTATTTTCAAAGCCAGCAATTTCTGAGCAAGTCTTTCTAACATACATCACTCCAACTCTGACTCTATTGCTTTAATCTTTCTTTTGTAAGGACCCTTTTGATTACTTTGGATTCACCCACCTAATCTGGAATATCCTTCCCATCTCAAGAGCAGCTGATTAGTAACCCTAAGTCCATCTGCATCCTTACTTCTCCCTTGCCGTGTAATATTGCATATTCACAGGTTCCAAGGATTAGCAGGCTGACATCTTTGGAGTTCCATTATTCTGCCTACCACTGTATTTACTTCTCACAAACACCAACTCCTTGACATCATGGACAACATTTCTGTTACCATCAGAATCTCTTCTAGTCCAGGCTACTTCATGAATGTCTATACCAGGACTAGAAATGTATGGACACTAATCTAATATGATCTAGTTTTTCCTAAGTAAACCTTTACATTCATACAAAAGAGACATTTTGGAGTGTTTGCATCATCTTACTGCAAGTTACCAGTGTAAAATTTATCTAACCAGGTACATTAAAACAAATTGAAAATGAATAGTACTAAGAAAAGGAGGAAATAAAAAGGCAGAAGTTTATCTTAATTTTCTGTGTTTGAGAGGTTACCCTAATTTGGTAAATAGTACAATCCATGGTTTGTTTGTTTGCTAAAAATAAAACAAAGCTCTGCTCCTGACATATATATAACACTTCTCTTATTTCTACCCTTTTGCCATTCTCTCTCTCTCTCTTAATTCCCTCTGGTTTATGAATTTATTATGGTCCACAAAGTCAGTAGAGATGAAATCATTAGTCCCATTACTTTATTTGGACTGACATGGCAATAGTAACCCAGAAAAATAAAGACGCTCGTTCTAAAAATCTCTGGATTTAGGAAGATTCATATAAGGTGTTTTGAGGCTTATCATACTTAACACCTTGATAGTAGATCAGTGTTTTTCAAACTTTAATGTGCAGGGACATCACTTGGGGATCCTGTTAAATGGATATTCTAATTCAGTTGGTTTAGAGAGGGGCCTGAACTTTTGTATTTCTAACAAGATTGCAGGTTATGGGATACTGCTGATAGAGAAAGCACACTCTGAGTAGCAAGGATTTAGATACTATCTCTAGTTGCTATTGTCATTTCATTTGCAAGTGTGAAATTAATGTACATTTAAATGCTTTTACATTGTTGTCAATTGTGGGTTGTAGGTACAAGAAACACAAAGCATCTTGAGAGGAAATGAAAATATCTTGAGCTTTTCTGCCAGCGCCAACATGGCTAGGAAGATTGCTTTACACTGAATAATTTTCCCTGTTAACATTTTTATTAAGTTTTCATGACAACTGTCTTATTCTCAATAAAGTGGAGGAAAGTAGGTTTTAACCCATAAGTCAACTATAAGAAAGAAGAATGGACCTGGAAGAGGAGGAAATATTCAGGTATTCATTCATCCACTCAGAGTCGCTTTAGTGAATCCCGTTATGAACCATGTTCATTGCTAGGAAATTAGGCTGTGAAGGTTAGTACTTCCCTAACATCAAGGAACTCTTGTTACTTTTTTAGCACATATCAAACATCCAGATTACAGAATGTCTTTTGTAATCACCTTTTGGTGGTTCTAGCCACCGTTATGCTTAGATTGATTGTTTACTCTTCATACCCATTGTCTGAGAGTCACAAAGGGTAGAGGAGGAAGAAGACAAGATACTCTCCAGTTGAGAGTCTACCCCTGATAAAGCTGAGTAGCTCCTGGCAGAATGGACTGGGGTTAAATGCAATACTAATCAAGGAGTTTGGTATGCTACAAAACTTGAGAATGGTAGAAGTCAAAAGTAAGGGTTAAACAAGTCATGTTCCAGAATGAAAGGAATATTGGTAATGATATCAGCAGAAGACAACAACAACAAAGTCTATATAAGCCTGAAACTCATGACAGCCGCGGATCAGGCATCTGAACCCAACCTGTCTTTCTACCATATCTTCCTATAGGTTTCTTTATGTACTTTTTATTTCTACCAGATGGTACTACTCTTTGTGTCTTGAATAACAGTGCCATGCCTTTTCAACCTCTGTATGTTTGCTCACAAGTTTCCCTCTGTCAGAAAAAAGCAAAAACACCAAAAAAACTTGCTCTATTTTATCTTTTTCCAAATATGACCAATCCTTCAAGACCTATCTCTAATACCGTTCTTTTATGAAACCTGTCAGACAATATCTCATTTTCTTCTGAATATTCATAGCATTTAATTTACTTAAAATAGTATGACTTCCCTCTTCCTTTTACTTATGAATTACTATGTATTTTCTTAAAGTTTCCTTCTACATCTGAAGTTGTAAATATTCTTAGTACAAATGCCCTGCTGATCCAAGAGAGTATCATGGGTTAAATGCAGAGGAAGAGAAGTTTCTGAGATGGCAGGAGGGCAAAAGTTTCTGTGGCTACCTGTGCTTATATAGCTGACTTTCTTAACTGTTCCTGACTTACTTAAATATATTTGTTTTCCTGATTCTGACTAATGTTCGCCATGAGGCAAGCACAGCAGGCAAGACTGGGAGAAAGTTTGCAAATGTGATGAGCTTAAAATGGGACCACATTAGTTGGTGAATTTGGGGAACATATAAAAGAGGAAGATAAGCATGAATTGAATTGAATTGAAGAGGGATCACATAAAGATCATGATTAATTGTTAATTCACAATGGAACAGCATGATGGTTTTTTCTTTAAGTCAGAAAGGTGACTAAAAGCATAATATCACAACACATAGGTAACAAATAGAACTAAGTGCACCGAGCCAAGCAGAAGCCAGACTTTAAGATGTAAAATTTCTGTAACCATAAAATTGCTTCTGCAAAGAAGTATATTGGCTTCAAATCTGAACACTAGCACAAGAAAATCATCAGCGCAGATGTCAACTTCCCGGCAGAAATGCTGGAGTTTTTAACTGTGGAAAACTGCAGTGTTTCCGAACCAGTGCATAGAGATGAAGACATGTTTTTAAGTGGGCCAAATTTTCCTGGAGTCTTCACCAACTTTTTCCTTTCTCTGGTTTTTTTTTTTGTCCCCTGCCCTAGGTCTCAGTATCCACACAGTAATTTCTGGGATGAGGATTGGGCGGCTGCAGAGACCAGGACTCGGTTCCCCTGCCCTATTCTGAGCCTAGTGGGTGGGACACAGCTCAGAGTCGGTTTTCCAGAAGCAGGTTTTAGTGCAGAGTTTTCCTACACTTTTCCGGCGCTAGAGCAGCGAGCAGCCTGGAGCAGACCCAGGGGAAGGACACCTGCGGGGGAAGGAGCGCCTGGAGCAGCCTAGGGACCCCAGCCCAGTGTGATCTCACCATGGTGCGTTTTGGCTGCTACTTTCTTTTTCAGTCTTTCGTTGCAGAGAAGGGGAGGAGACCGGGAGAGGTCTGAAAAAATCAAATGCCATAGAGAAAGGAACTGCAAGGGTTCCTTTGGGGTGATCAAAGAGGGAGATACAGACAGACACAGAGAGACAAAGGCAGGGGCGGACTGAGGGTCTGGGAGCCACGCGGTCGACACTGTTTCCGAGGCACGCCGCGTCCCGCCCAGCCTGTTGAGCGGGTAGACACGAGCGACCCGACCGTAAGCGCCGCTGCCGCGAGTGCCCAGGGTGCACACAGGCGGGGACCGACAGGTGCCACTGCAGGGTCCCGTCTCCCGCTCACCGCCTGCCACCCCTGACGCCCTCTCTCTTTCTCCCTTCGCAGTGCGGATTTGCGAGGCGCGCCCTGGAGCTGCTAGAGATCTGGAAGCACAGCCCCGAGGTGTGCGAAGCCACCAAGTAAGTGGTCGCTGCGTCCCCACGCGGGTCGGGGCTCTACAGACGGGCGGTCCCTCTTCCAGGACCCCTTCTTGGGCTGGGCCTCCTTCCTCTCCTGGGAAACCTTCCCTAAGCTCCCAAATTGCCCAGCCCTGGGGAGCCTGGGCCCGGTTCCCACGCTGGGGAGGAGCGAGAGGAAAAGAGACGACGCCCGGAGGGCCGGCCAAGGGCCCGCGGGACCCGCGGCGCCCAGCGGCGCCCTAGGGAGGAGCACTGATTGGGGTGGGCGCGGGGCAGCGCCGCGCCGGCGGCTGCGCTCTCTGGGCCGGGCCGTGAGAACGCGCGGGGCGCGCCGGGGCCGCTGCTCTCCCACAGCCGGGGCGCCCGGGCCGCAGAGCCCGCCAGCCCCGTGCAGCGCCGAGGCCTCCCGAGCGCGGGCAGGCGAGCGAGCGGGCGCAGCCGGGGAATGCCTGGACCCGGGGGGCAGCGGGGCTGGAGGCAGCGGCGGGCTTCAGGGCAACTTCACCCGGCTGCGGCGTGGGTAAGCGGCGGGTGCCCCCCACAGCAAACCCTGCGATCGCTGGGCTGCCCAGACAAGGCGGCCGGCCAACTTCCAGCGGCTGCCCAGCGGCTCCACGAGGTGTGCGCGTGTGTGCGAGACAGAATCATTTACTGCTTAGCAGTCCCGTTTCTGCTTTCTTTAGGACTGAGGCTCTAGGAGAAACGGTGAGCAGGGGGCCACCGGGGTCTCCGCGCCAGGCTGCACCCCGTCGCCCGAGCTGCCTGCCAGTGACGATGGTGTGAGGGGCTGCGTTGCAATGTGATCATGTGATTTCAGGCTATGGATTTTGTGGGTCTTTCTTTGCTTACGGATTTTCACATGGTTATTCTTTCATTGTGCACTCGATAAACAGTTTGCATCTTCTGAAGTAAGCCAGAAGATCGTAAGGCTCACTTAACGACGACTAGTGGAAGGCATCTTGAATTCGAACCTATGGAAACCGTGCTGGGTTTTAAATAGGGCAGATTTTTTTTCCTTCATTTGAACTTCATTTATTATATATCAATAGTGATGTTTTAGGATCAATCCTCCTATGGTGATTTCACTAAATGCTTATTTAATGAATTCTTGATTTGATTTTATTACATCTCTACCACTTACTAGAACGGTCTTGGTAGGAACGTCAAACTTTCCTGTTACATGTAGGTAAGGGTTGAAGCCCTTAATTGTATAAATTTTTATATCTTGGTTCATAGTATAGAAGTGGTCTGTTGCTTTTCCTAAAATGGCTATACATATTTTTTTTCTTTAAGAGTGATTATTTCAGGTACCGTATTATGCACAGTGGTAAAAAATCAACGCGTTATGATAGCAACGACGTGACCAAAATAAGCAACACTTGATTTGTCTGAAAGTTATATGTATAAACTTCATTATTCCTTCAGTGGAAGTTGTCTATACAGCCTATGCTTTGCTCTGCCTAAACAACTGGGTCTGTGGATCTTCTCGGGGCCTGCAGTTCCTAAAATTGTACTTAAACATTAGAGTTGCTGCATTTTAAGGAAGTCAGTACAGAGTCAAATAGCAAATAACACAAAATTAAGGACCACAGGGCAAAACCACGTAAGCCACACTTTTTCTTGTCAAAACAACAGGCTCTCTACATAGAGCCTGCAGACACAGGCCAGCAGAAAAATTCTAGAACAATTAAATGGTGTTACAATAATTAAACATTTCACAAGACCAGATGCATGCATTTTAATGTATTAAGAAATAGGTCTGTGAAGTTTATTTAGTAGAATTTTGTAGTGAATAGATGGGTACGTTATATTTATTCTTGTATTTTAAGATCTCTATTAAAAGGCAGAAAATAAAAATTATATTTTTGTCTTTGAAATCCAATCAACATATAAAGTACTTATGCTTGACATGGTGTCTCAAAGTGTATGAAATTTAAGTAGCCCCTTAAAGGTCTTGCTTCTAGATATTCAGGTATTAAATAACATGATTAAAATAGTTTTCTGTCATTCAGAGAATGAGGAAGGAAATATAAAATTATTTTATTTATTTATGGCAATCCCAAAGACAAAAGAAGTGTGAAAAACTTCATAATGCTTAGTCCTTATAACTCTTAAAACTACAGCTTGTTAAGTGATTTTTCTTAAGACATTTTGAGACGCTATTTTAATATTTCACTATAAACAAGTGATAATATTAAAATTAAAGTATATCTATTACAAATACATCAATCAACTATTTTGTGACCTAATTTAAAGAATATCTATGACCTAATTTTGTCATAGATATTTTTCAACTAAACTTGAAAAAAATTAAACCTTTATCTGTCATCACTTTTATTGACACATTGCTATATTGTGTAACTTTGAATTTTTTCAGAAACTATACATGGGAAATTAAATCCTGCATTTACATTTGTTGACAGTTAATGATTGTGGACTGAGGAGAATATTTCTTTCTTTACAGGTTAGTTTAAAATAACATGATACGTACCCCCATAGTTTCTAATTCACCTTTTTTCAGAAATAAATAAATATCAAATTAGCCATCAGAACCAATCTCAACAAGTAAGGGGAAATGGAAAGGTAAGGCAGTATTTCAATAAAACAAGCCAAAAAGTATGTCCATTGATTGGAAAAAGATTTGGAGGAAGTGGTTATTCAGAATGACTTTTTCTATGTCAGATTCACTAAGAAGTTGCTTGGCTTTTATTTGTGAGACTATTCCATTTTGATGGCACTGGTTTTTATACTGGTGAGTTAAAAATATTTACCCAAGCCACTTTTCTTAAACATTTATATTTATTACTTTCTGCACATTTGTAAAAACAAATATTTCTTTCAAAAGTATCAATAATTAAAAATATTTTTGTCTCTTGGCCATCTACGTTGATTCTGCAATAGTTTGTTTTGGGTGTCTACGTCTTGACTTGATACAAGAGCTTTTGTCAATGATTAGTTACTTGGGATGAAGTAAATTTCCTGGGATTGATTTACTTGGGGTAAAATAAATTTCCTGGCTATCCTGAATCATATTTGCTTCTTTAATTTTTTTCAGAACATTTTGAAATGTCTTACCTAACATATATATATATATATATATAAAATATATAAAATATATATATTTTTTATACATATATATAATGTATATATTTATTTTATATATATAATGTATGTGTGTGTGTGTGTGTGTGTGTAGTGTGTGTGTATATATATTTATTTATTTTTATTCTGTCCTGGATTCAGGTCAATAGACTTCATCTTCCAAGCCCACAGGAAGAGAGAGTGTCTACACCTTAAAACTTGAGATCCTCTGGAACTGGTTCTTCCTTGCCACAAGAATGTGCCTCACAGCCTGTAACTTCTAACTTCTCTTATCTGGCATGCTTCTGGCCATTAATAATATTTCATTAAAACAAAAGCTCCCTTTTATAAAATTGAAGACAATTCAAGTTAATTAACTCACATACCAAGACCTCCATCTCACCACACTAAGAATTAGCAGGGAGTCAACACAAGACAATGGCTTTGAAAGTGAACACCTTCTTGAAAGCAAGTAGGGCAGACCCATTTCTTAATCCTGACCTTTTTTTCTAGGCCCAGCCTATCCATTTATCCCCTTTTGCTTTGTCACACATCACTGAAAGTACCAGTTTAAATGTCTACATCTCCCACTAAATTCAAATCTCCTTCGGAGTATCCAATATTGGATCCATAGTGGTTGGCGCATAGTAGGTGTCTAAAGGGCTTAACACTGTTGTCTTTGTTATTCTTGAATTAAGGCTTGTTTATGCCTTGATGCTACCAGATGGAGCTATGATCTTGGTGACAGAGATCCTTGTGTGGGCTTCTGTTATATGGTTGGTAGCCTCTTCAAAATTGCTTGTAAACTGTTATTTATTTCACCAACGATTTTAACTCTGCTCAAACCCTTAAATCTCTTGCCGCTAGACCTACCGGAACCTGCCTTCCCAATGTCAGCTTCACTTTTAATGTCTGCTTTATCTTCCTTGCTGTGGATTTAGCTGGACAAAGAGACATAACTGTATCTTGTGGCTACCAATTGCTTCACTCCAGTTTCAGGGTAGAGGATACTTAGCAGTGCTATGCACTTATTTTATTCTTTTTTGGTTAATTTCATATCAAATTCTCCATGGTACACATTCTGGATTTTCCCAGGTTTTCTAGTCTACCAAAATTATCTCTACTCTTCATTCTTAGCAGAGGACCATACTTTTTAATTCACAGAGATTATTAGAGTCGCTTTTGGCAAATTATTTGTCAACACTCATCTTGAATACAGGAAACATTTCTTTGACCAGGTCTGAACGTAAGAACTCTTTTCTTATATTCAGCTATCAAATTTGTCTCTTTAATACCCATATCTTTAATTTTTACCTCTTAGAGTATTTATACAAAATGCTTTTACATCTAACAACTCTTAATAGTGTCTAAGATAGTATTGAGTTCCTTCAGCCCATGCATGTTTAGCATGGGTTGAGAGTCTCATTGTGATCAGGGCTTTTCTCTTTTGGATGCACTTCTGCTTTTCTTAGTGTGATCCCCAGAGTTGAACATAGAGGACCGTCGTCTGATATATTTATGTCCTCTAGATACCATATAGTAAATCAACCTGAAATCTATTCTACCTTACCCCCCGTTTTTTCTGCACTCATACAATATTGTTTAATTTTGTATCTTTTTTGCAAGCTCTTCTGAAAATACACTTTTTTTCCCCAACCTAATTTTATGTTTGGCCACTTGATTTGGGACTTTTGCAAATACTTACTGCAATTAAATTTAATCGTTACCTTTAGTTAGCCTGTTGTTCCAGAAAGTCAAAGTCTTCTTGAATTGTGAGTCCTTGATACAGATTAGCCATTTTCTCCAATTTAGGGGAATTAACAGGTTTGATCAGGATATAATTAACATCTTCGTCCAAGTAACTATCAACAATGCTGAACTGGAACTACCTTGGCATTTTCCTAGACACCTTCCTTTAGATAGACTCCTGCTTTACATTAGTCCATAAATTATTCCTTTTTCTAAAGTTGTTCAACCAGTTATACAGTCAAATAACTCTCTTTGAAGTTTACATTCCTTTGTGTGGCTTAAGAGAGTATACTGAGACAGACTTGGTCAAATTCCTTGCTGAAATGAGTTTCCATTCCTGTAGAATAGATGTCAAGTAACGGCTACTGAAAACAGGAGATAACTAGGTTAGTTGGTAGTGATAGGTTCCTGTGACCTCTCGTTAGTTTATAAATAACAGCACTTCACATTTCGAATGCTTGCGTGCCATGTTTTAAATCATCTCTTTGGAATAGTACCTGCAATTAACGTCCAGCTCTCTAAATTATAGCTGGTAGAATCCACCTTTCCAAGTTTGAAAATTGAGGCAATGGTTGGACTCTGTCAACAGTTCTCTTCATCATAGTATTTTTAAAGATGGCTTTAATAATTCCTTTATTTTATCTGCACATGCTTTCAATATTTTGTAGTGTAATTTCCCCAAATTAATGAATGTAAGCTCATTTAGAATATTTGATAGCATTCTATCTTCTGGACCTGAAATTGGTTATTTTTAGTTTTGTCTTACTTTTATAAGTATGGATATGATTTTCTTAAGGAGTGGATATGAAACAAAATAAGAACAGAGTAGTTTGCCTGTTTGTTCATGTACTGTGATTTGAATATCTTTAGCCAGTGCCCTCATTTTGTATCTAATAAAAATGCCATTATCACCCCTTTATCTGGCAATCATAGCAAAAATTAAAAGGGCATTTTTTTCTTGTTTTTGTAAGCTTCAGCTTATTTTATGTCTTATATTTTATAACACTCTTCTGAGACTCAGCCACTGTTTTGTACTTCTCTCAATAAAGTTTGTTATGGTTTATGCTTGTCACTGAGGGAGATACAAAGCAAAGTTTATGACACACACTCCTTGACTTGAAGGAATTTAAAGTCTGCATGAGCAAAACCAAGAAATGGTCTCAGAATTATACATGTCAGCACTTAACAATGAGGGTAATATTTGTAGAAGAGTTTTAATACGTTTGAAAGAATTTAGGAGAAGGAAGAGAGTTTGGTAAGATGGAAATACTGAGTAAGGCTTTCCAGAGGGTATCTAAGACTTAGCTGAGGTTTCAAAGCAAGATCAGGATGTTGGCCATTGTAGGATCTGTAGAATTTAAATATGGCAAATAGTAGGAAGAGTGTTCTAGACAGAGGAAAGGAAAAGATCCACTGCAGGGATCAGATATGTTGGAGGGGTGTGTGTGTGTGTGTGTGTGTGTGTGTGTACCCTGTGTATGGTGGAATGGGCAATGCTGACCCTTCCTAAGCCATAGCTTTGAAGTATTTCTTTATAGAGAACACCACTTTTCCATTTCTAGGTGCGAGGCCCATATCTACTCATCTTGTAGATCTCAAACTAAGCTCTACTTATTAAAAGCTTTCCCTGACCTTCCAAACCTAAACTGCATACCTTATTGTGTTTTCCTGTAACACACTGTGCTTCCTCTGTCAAATTATTATGACATGAATAATTGCTTGCTGAACTTTCACTTATTCGACTGATACCTGTGGGAAGAGTTACCATTTCTGTTTGGTTCCGCATTTGATGCACAGTCATCTAACACAAGCGCTCAATGGCTCATGAGCACTCAGTGAATGTCTGCTATGATGAGCCTACTCGGAACAGTGAAGTTATATGGAGAATATTTGTAAATAAATGTTTAACGAAGGGTTGGATTACAAGTCCAGGATTTTCTTTCTTTATGTGCTTATTCTATAAGATTTTTTTCTATGTTTAAAATGTATTTATTTGCTTTTATTTCTTAAGCTTTTTTATTATTAAAAATAAAGACAAAAACACATACCTTAGCCTGGACCTACACAAAGTCAGGGTCTTCAGCTTCACTGTCTTCCATTGCCACGTTTTCTCACTGGAAAGTCTTCAGGTTCAATAACACTCATGGAGCGGTCCTCGTCTTTGATTACAATGGAAAAACCTCCACTGTAATCTGGAAAGCCTCCTGAAGGAACTGCCTGAGGCTGTTTTACGGTTAACTTAATTTTATGAGTAAAACTAGTACCCTCTAAAATAACAATTAAAGGCACAGTGTAGTAAATACATACACCAGTAAAATAGTACTTTCTTATCACGATCACGTTTTAATCGTATGTACTATGCTTTTATGTGACTGGTAGTATAGTAGGTTTGCCCGTGGCACATCTCCACAAGCATTTCAATTATGCACTGTGCTATGACATTAGATGGCCAGCAGTCTCTAAGTAATGGGATTTTTTCAGCCTCATTATAATCATATGGGACCATGATTGCGTATGTGGCCCACAGCTGAAAGAAACGTTGTTATTTGGCACGTGACAGTATATGCACTGCAATCGTCAGCTGCTTATTGTTCTCAATTTGCAATCACGTTGTAGCTTCAAATATGCTCATTATCAGTAGTTAAAGGATATGTGGTTTTTATTCCATTATTAAATTAATAAAACATGTGATAAGGAATTTCAGTATTCCACAGTATAGCATGAACTTTTAAATTGTGTATTTGTGGGGATAAAATTATATTAAGATCTTTAGCACTATGTGTGAAGAATTTAGAGAGTTACAAATGTAGCATCAAAGGAAATTTGGGTAAATGCAATAAAATTGTCAGTACATGAGTTGTAAAGCAAGATACTCATATTAAGTTAGCACTATACATTTGTAAATATGATTAGCAAAAGGCAGGCTTCCCAGTGGAAAAAACATCTTTGGTTAAAATTCTATTTTGTTAATGTTTTAAAATATTTGCCGTCACTAATTGTAAGTCATATTCCTTTTTGTCCAACTCTATCCCAAATAACAATTTAATACACCACAGCCTCTATTTCTGATTATTCTCTTCTGTGTGACTGACTCAGAATAATTCATTAGCCCTTGTTTCATCTTAACGCTCACAAAATTTTAGCAGTGGTATGTAGGAGCACTGTGATATGTGCTGATAAGAGTTTATACTTTGGAGAGCAAATTATCCTGATTAAAGTCACTGCTTCTCTTCTCTTTCTCCTCCTCTCTTTGAAGCTATGACAGTTTATCCTAACCTAGACTGGTCACTAAGGCTTGCTTGCTGGCCTGGCTGATGGCAAGGAAGTTGTATATGAGGGATGTCACAAGGTCACCCCTCACAAAAATTGCTTTCCCACTTTGTCCTGTCCCAAGGCCTAAATCTTTGGATTGATTCAGTCCTTTGGAGTATCTCCGGAGTCCATAAGATACCTGTTTTACCCAAAAGATCAGCACAACCTGGTTGCCCAACAGCAGTGGTTACTTTTATTATGTTGTGTTCTGCCTTCGGTCAAGAGCATGACACTTGGACGTAGCTTTTTAAAGTAAAGAGAAAAAGGAAACTGAAAGGCTCAGTGAGTGGGACATAGATAAGTAAATGAGACCTAAATAGAGTGTATTGGGCAACCACGCAGGGTTTACATAAGAAGAGGAAGACCAAAAGAAAGCAAAGAATGTTCTAAGAACAGCTGGTTTTGTTTACGTTTTTGTTGCCTATTAGTTTTCTTCTTTCCTGGGGATGGTTGGAACGTTTTTCCACATCGGCATGTTATGGCCTTGATTACCTACCTAAATCAAACCAGAGGAAAATCAGTTTAGTTATTTTTATCTTAACATTGGATCTGTTTCAGTGTGTACTGGAAATTAGTGGTTGCATGTTGTCACAGTCTACTTTGTACACAGTAGAAAGGTATATGGCTATGTTTCTTTACATTCGCTGTCCATGATAAATACTAATTGGTCAGTGACTGTAAGTCTCAAGAATTTTTGCCGCACAGCATGTGTTAAAACTCATTTTAAGGGGTGTGGCAATCATGCAGTTTTCATCACTTTAAGTGGGTAATCTGACAGCTGTATTTTACTGTCTGACTGCAGCTTTATTCTTGATCATTCTCTTCCTTGAATACTGTGTTATGGTCACGTTATCTTAGCTGCAATTTATTCCCAAGGTTTTTTTGTTTGTTTGTTTTCATGTCTTTGTTTTTTGCATATATTTTCTGCTCCTGCAAAGCCTTATTTTGTTTTCTCTGTCTTGCTATTTCCTATTATTTTACAAAGCTCACCTTAAATGTCACCTTTTCGAGGACACGTTTACTAATGTACTGTACAGGGCCACATGAAGATTCTTCATGTCCCCATCACAACCTGCCATGATATCACACTGAACTGAGTTTGTGTGGTCTAAGTCTGTCCACCCAAACCTTTACTCAAAACATCCCTTAATGAACTAGTATTGGCTTGTTTTTATTTCTTTGTTTTTGTTTTTAATCTCTGAGATCTCATCCTTTAGAATGCAGTAATAGGTGCTTAATAAATACTTTGGGGATATGTGAATGAATGAATGATCAGATGGGTTGATGAAAG
This sequence comes from Sapajus apella, assembly GCF_009761245.1. Taxonomy (NCBI): domain Eukaryota; kingdom Metazoa; phylum Chordata; class Mammalia; order Primates; family Cebidae; genus Sapajus; species Sapajus apella. The sequence continues at coordinate 9,469,193 of NW_022437007.1, read as the reverse complement.
ATTCTAAGGGGAGATTAGGTAATGTGATTATAAGAGAAAGGTCCTAAAGAATGCTTAGGAAAGGAATGGATCCTTTATTCATACATGATTTTGTTGATCAGCTTATATGTAGCATCACGGTCATTTGGAAAAGATTGGTCCATTGAAATCTACACATTTTCCAAATAGTGACACACTTTATTATACAGTGTCAAAAGTTAGCCTTCGTGACTATCATCACTGGTCTCATCAGGAATTTTAAGTGCTGGATAGCTATAAGCTCACAATGGCAGTTGTAGATAGTGCAGTTGTGGGTTGAGAAAGTTTTCCAGTTTCCTCTTTTTAAACCAAGAATCCATCCTTAAATATAAGAAAAAATCAGGCAGGGCGTGGTGGCTCATGACTGTAATCCCAGCATTTTGGGATGCTGAGGTGGGCAGATCACCTGAGGTCAGGAGTTTGAGACCAGACTGGTCCAACATCAGACTGGATCACCTGAGGTCAGGAGTTTGAGACCATCCTGGTTTCACATTTTTAGTGAAATGCTGTCTTTACTAAAAATACAAAAATTAGCCAGACATGGTGGTGGGTGCCTATATTCCCAGCTACTTGGGAGACTGAGGCAGGAGAATCCTTTGAACCTGGGAGGTGGAGGTTGCAGTGAGCCAAGATCATGCCACTGC
>NW_022437007.1:9261613-9468131 GCF_009761245.1 Sapajus apella | reverse complement strand
ACACACACACACACACACACACACACACACACACACGTATATACACACACACACACACATCCCCCAATAGATTTGGTCTTAAATTAGAATAAATATTAAAATCTAAAATAACAGTTTATATGAAAAATTAGCAAAGTGGAATTATTTCTTCTGTTTACATTTCAGACTAAGAAACACTTCAAGATTTCAAAATGATAAATTATTAGACAATAATTAAATTACAAACATTATAGCAGGTATCCTGATAGGAAAATCAAAACAGATGTTCTGAGAACAAACTGCTCTAATCTCCAAAAATGTACATTTATACTTTAAACCTACTAATATAGAGAATTCTAATCCAATATAAATTTCATTAGAATGATTACATCATCACATGTCATGTAGTCTCTGGAGAACTCTCCTGAAATCTGTAAAAGAATGAGAATGAAAAAGGTGCATCATATTAGAGTGTTGTTGTGAAAATAGCTTTGACCTTGCAGATCCTCTGGAAATGTCTCAGGGCATCCCCAAGAGTTTGCAAATCACATTTCAACAAATGCTGCTTATGTCAAATGTGACTTGAGCAAGGTAAACACAAAGCTTCTTACGATAATTTTATATCAAGTCCAGTTAATCATAGTTAACATTTCTTAAGCACATGTTACGTTGCAAGCATTAATACAACTGCATTACTTTAATCAAACCCCTTGGGGAATGTTCTGTTCTCATCACTGTTCTACAGATGAGAAAAGGGATGATGCACAGAGTAGTAAGTCACTTGCATAAATGTCATACACTGAATTAATAATGGAACTGGTATTTGCAGCCAGGCAAGGTTCACACTTTTACTTACTGTGGTAATTACTATGGTTACCTTTTGGCCCACATTGCAAGTTTTCCTGATGGTTTATAAATTAGCCAAGTTTTGCTGATGAACAATAGCATTTGTTAAATGTCTAGCATTTTAAGAAACTCCCAAACTGTTTTCCATTCCCACCAATATTCTATGAGAATTCCAGTGATTCCACATCGTCAGTAACTCGGCATTGCCAAACTCTAGAATTTTAGACATTCTAATTGGTTATTCTTTCATAACTAATAATATTGAACATATGAAAAAATGTTTATTGACCATTTTATATCTTCTTTAATGAATTGTCTATTCAGATTTTTTTGCTCATTTTAAAATGGAATTGTTTTTTTTCTTAATGAGTTGCAACACTGTATATTCTGGATTAAACTCCTTTGCTGGTATGTGTTACAAGTATTTTCTTCCAGTATATGACATGTATTTTTGTTGATGCAATAATGTCTTTCAAAGAGCCAAAGTATTTCTTTATTTCAATGAAGTCCACTTCATCATGCTATTTAAAATATTTCATCCTTTTTTTTTTTAATTTAAGCATCTTTGCTTCAAACCTGGTCACAAAGAATTTCTTTTATGCTTTCTTCTGTAAGTTTTACAGTTATAACTTTTGTATTTAGGTTTAAGATCTGTTGTAGTCTGTTTATTTTGCTATAAAAGAATACCTGGGGCTGGATCTTTATTTTAAAAAGAGGTTTATTTGGTTCAGTGTTCTACAGGCTGTGCAGGAAGCATGGCATCAGCATTTGCTTCTGGTGAGAGCATGAGGCTACTTCCACTCATGGCAGAAGGTGAAGGGGACCCAGTGTTTGCAGAGATGACTCAGAGAGAGGAAGCAAGGGAGAGAGAGAGGAGATGCCAGGCTTTTGTGTAACAGTCAGCTCTTGGAGGAACTCTTGCTCTACTGAGCAAGAACTCATGCCTATCATGAGAATGGTGCCAAGTCATTCATGAGGGATCTGCCCGATGACCCAAACATCTCCCAATTCACTCCACATTCAACAATGAAAAACAGATTTCAACATAAAGTCTGGAAGGTTCGAATATCCAAACCATGGCACGGTCCATTTAGAATGAATTTTTGTATATAGTATGATGTGTGGATAAAAGTTTATTTCTGTTTTTTTAATATGGATTTCCAGTTGTTCCAATGGCATTTTTTATTAAAAAACAAACAAACAAATTTTCTTTCCTGATTTTATTCCCTTGACACCTTTGTTGAAAATGCAATTGTGGATCTCTATCTCACTGATCTCTGCGGCACTCCTTTCAAACTGATACCTCACTCTTGATTACTACTGTGACTTTTTAACTTTGAAGTGGGTATATAAGTCCTTCAGTGCTATTTTTCTTCTTGAATATTAATTTGGCTGCCCTATGCCATCAGGGAAAGCCTCATTTTGTCAATTTTTGCTAAAATGATGGCTTGGATGTTGCTTGGAACGGCATTGAATCTCTAAACCAATTTAGAGATAATTTGTACCTTAACAATATTATACATGGTATATCTCTCCATACATTTAGACCTTCCTTAATTTATCTCACCAATGTTTGTAGTTTTCAGTGTAAGAGTCTTGTAAGCTCTTGGTTAGATTTATTCCTAAGTATTTTATATTTATTAACATTATCATAAATGAGTTTTTAAAATAATTATTTTCCAGTGCTTGTGGCTAGTACAGAAGTTACAATGGACTTTTGTATATCAGTCTTGTATTCTGAATTAGTGCTTAATTCACTTCTTAGTTCTAGTTAATTTGTAGATCCATTGGGAATTCCTACATGAACAATTTTAAATGTGTGTGTGTGTGTGCACGTGTGCACACGCACACATATGCACGTGTATGATCCTTGAACAACACAGGGTTTACGGGTGCTGACACTCCTGCACGGTCAAAAAATTCACATAAAAGATTTGACTCCTCAAAAACTTGACTACTAATAGCCTACTAGAGACTGGAAGCTTTACTGAGAACATAAACAGTTGATTGACATGTATTATATATTATATACTATATTCTTACAATAAAGTAAGCTAGAGAAAAGAAAATGTTACAAAGAAGATCATAAAGAAAGAGAAAACATATTTACTATTTATTAAGTGCAAGTGGGTCATTATAAAAAGCCTTCATTCTCATTGTCTTTACTTTGAGTAGGAGTAGGAAGAAGATAAGGGGTTGGTTTTGCTACATCTGGGATGGCAGAGGCAGAAGAAAATCTGCATGTAAGTGGACCCATGCAGTTTGAATCCGTGCTGTTCTTGTATTGATTGGATACACACACACATGCACGCGCACGCGCACACACACAGTCATGGACGTGTAAATCTGCAACCTTTTTGCCTTTTGTTTAACTTATTGCAAAGGGTAGGACCTAACTTCTGTACAACATTGATTAGAAGTAGAGAGAGCAGGCATCTCTGCCTTGTTCCTGAATAATAGTGGAAAAGTGTTCAGTCTTTCATCATCAAGTATGACTCAATAATTATAGTTTTCATAGATGCTTTCTGATGGATATTTTTAAATGATGATTGCGTAGCTTCTCTCACTTGTTCTCATTATTAGGGTTGGAGTGGGAGGCTCTTGTGATTTTCTGCAATTTAACTAGAAGTCAAAGACCCTGTACTTTGAACTAATTTTTGTGCTCTGTATAGTATTTCTTTTTACAGAAAGCTACAAATATAGGTAACTAAAGGGAAAGATTTCTTATCCTCATAATCCTTCTCTCAAACTTGCTGTTTCCCAATCCATGAATCTTATTATACTCCAGACTCAGTTACAGTATAGTATTTTATCACTATAACTCCTATGTACTTCCATTTTGATCTTCTATTATTATACAACATTTTATTTTAAAAGCCATAAGTATCTTTCTAATTTAAAAATCAAATGATGTTTTCTCAATCCCCCTTCCCCTCTTCTGACTTGTGACATACATTTCTTTTGAACATTTGTCCTCTTTCATATTCATTCTCATTATGCTTTTCTAATTGCTGCTTCTCTGTCAATAGTCAAATACCTTCTCCAGTCCTTAAACATGAGGATTTCCTGGAGTTCTAAATTTGGTTATCTTCTCTCTCTACATGTAGCCCTTTGATCTTAAATAGTTTTAATTAAACTCCTGACTACAAGGTTTCTGCTCCAGGGAGGAGCACAAATTCATGTCTAATCTATTATACACTTCTGAAGTAAATACTCCAATTTTTAAAAGCACCTGTACCCGAGATTCCCCGCTAAGAGTTCAAGATCCATGTATCTAAAACAAAAGTCAACATTCTTTCTCTCAGTCCTACTGCTCGGCTTCTGTTACCTGTTTCCATTAATGGTAGCATATTATTCTAGACAAAACTTCAGAGTCACCCTATTCCTCAGATATAGTGAGTTGCCACATCACGCCAACTTTAATTTTATAATATCTCCAATAACCATCTTTTCCTGCCTCTTTCCCACAGTTTCCTTCATATCTTATTTTCACTTACACTGCTCTTTCTCTGTGGCATGCCCCTTGCCAAAGATCTTACGTTCAAACTTTAGTCATTTAAAAAAATAAGTTCAAATTCTGTACATTCCAGGAAGTCTTCCTCGATCATTCTTTTGCCACCACTGCCTAAACCTGATTATTTCTTATGAACAGTTTTAACCCCCATCTTTACTTATTTTCACTTTTATTATAGCTATTAGCTATTTAAGAAAATTTCTTATATATGCATAAGAAAATTCAGTGTGTGCGTGTGTCTATATATACCCCACTCATATCAGGCTTTGAAGAAAATTAAGGAACGGAGTATTTTTATTCTTTTATGTAGCTGAGTAAATTTGAATTATAAATGGATTACTGACAACTCATTTTAAAACTTATTTCCAATAAGCAAGACATTCTAGAAGTTCTGATTTAGCTTTCTTTTATTTGTATTTTATGGTTTTCTGGTTTGTGTTTTACCCTATATATTGATTATAACTAATAGTATAATATTAATATATTTTATTGAGATTTGTTGATATTAATTGAATGGCCAAATGATGCTTAATTCTGTGCTAAGTGCTTCTGATAAGGCAGTGAAATATAGGAAACATGGATGGCTTTTCGTTTAGCTGATTTCACAGGAAAGTGAAAAAGGAAGGTAGGAAATTACATGAGGATTGCTGACTTCTTTATCAAGCACAGACCCTGGAAATGCATAAACTTCTATGTATAGTGAGATTTCATTTTTTCAAAAAAAAGTTGAAAAACAACACTAATAAGTAAAATAGAAAAAAAGAATATATAGGAAAAAATTTCTTGTCAAGTTGTCACTTACACAGGTGTCTTTGTGTCTTCACATACAAAGAATCCAGTAAAATAAATGCAAAAGATTGAATAAATTTGGTAATAACAATTTAGGTTGCCTATCTGTATCACTTCCATGTTTTTGCCAAATGACTCAGAGCTAGTAGTTCTGTCTTTCAATTTCAGCAGAAAATAATCATTGGCATTCCAAAGTTGGATAAGCTGAGACCTGCATTAGCTGGTTTGATTAAGGCTGGAAAATACCAAACTTGATTTAATGACAAAGACAGGCTAATGAGGAAGATTATTTAGAAAATGTCTTTAGAGATTTGAAAAGGAACTAAAAGATAGTTTCTCAAGAAAGTGCCAAAGGGGATGAGAAAATCATGATAGAGTCTAGGGCACCATTTTAGAAACTGTAGACAGACAAAGCAATTTTACAGTGTATGTTAACATTAGCATGATATATAGACAAACGGTAACTTCTGATTGGACTGAGATGAACTAGTTATGTTCACCCTCAAAAGATGGCAAAGTGTGAAATTTGAATTAAAATAACTGTTAAGGTTTTCTCAGTACATTCCCTGCAGTGGCTGGTGGTCCACCAAGAGAGAAGGCCTTCTCAGCATTTTCAGTGGAGGAGGTGATCAGGGTATACTGGGTGAACTCCAGGGCCATGGTCAAACTCTCTGAGTTCCTATCTCACCTATATGCCTCCTGAGCTTTGGGGTTTGGTCACATCACTGAAATCTGCACTCTGTCATCTGTGAGTGGAAGGGATTGCAATAAATAATCTCTAACTCCTCTTCCAGTTCTAAACTTCTGTGATGCAAATGACTCTGTATGTTGACTTTCACCTGAAGGGTACTGAAATTAATAGGAAAAATTGTTTGGTGTTTCTTTCTTTCTTTCTTTCTTTCTTTCTTTTTTTTTTTTGAGACAGAGTCTCACTCTGTCACCAGGTGCCAGGCTGGAGTGCAGTGGCGCGATCTCGGCTCACTGCAACCTCCGCCTCCTGGGTTCAAGCAATTCTCCTGCCTCAGCCTCCCAAGTAGCTGGGACTACAGGCGCGTGCCACCACGCCCAGCTAATTTTTTTGTATTTTTAGTAGAGGCAGGGTTTCACCATATTGGCCAGGATGGTCTCGATCTCTTGACCTTGTGATCCACCCACCCAAAGTGCTGGGATTACAGGCATGAGCCGCTGCGCCTGGCCTGTTTGGTGTTTCTTTAAACTTTATCTATTTTGAATCAATTAGATGACAGAAGGCATTAACAGAATATAGCTGTGGATTTGGATTTAATGGGAAAAGACTCAGCCTTTCTCAACATATATATATATATATATATATATATATATATATATATATACCTGCAAAGGACATGTTCAGAAGTCAAAATTCATTTCTAGTAATGATTTCTTCTAAACTAAATCATTATGTAAAAACTGGGTAGAACTGAATTTATGTTGGAATTTGCTGCATGTCTTTTGCTAATCTGGTTCCAGCATAAGCATCAAGGATCTGTGTCCCAGTGTTGTGATAAAAGTTCGTTTCCTGTCTTAAGAATCAGAAAGCGCTTTACTGCTGGTCTGAAAAGTAGAAAACGCACCAGACTGCCCGTCAATTACTAATACCTCAGTAGCCTGTTCCCCTAGGTCACCTCCAAAGAAACATCTGCTGAATCTCCAGGCCTCTAATCTCACTCTTGCCTTCACTTTTATGAGATTTTCTCTAAGGTCATAAAAGAAAATTTCTCTGAGAAACGTACTTTGTCAAAGTTTCTTCCTCGGCTTTGTTGTAAAGATCCTTTAAATGTGGCAGAGAAACCGACAGCCTTTTTAGCTGCCTTTCAATTCTTCTCTGATCCCTAAAACTAGAGTGGCTCAAAGTAAAGTTTTGGAAGGGAGTCTCCTTAGAGTTCACTGGGACCCTGAAAACATCTCTCATGCCTTCATTTTGGAAATATTTAAGCTTCGTTGTCTTAATTGACATGCCCAACAACCTGATCTCTCATTTTCTTCTGAAGTCCAGCAGATAAATTTTAGTCTTTGTTTTCCCAGAATATATTTATTACTAGGGGAACTTGAATAATAATCACCGTGATACGTCAAAAGCTCCTGGTTTCTCAAGGCAACTCCACAGCATGGGCTCTGTAGTTAGATAGGGTTGGGTTCCTTTCCTGTTTCTGCCACTCACCAGCTATGGCCAAGGAGAAGTCACATGATCGACCTTTCAGATTCTTCTTGTATAAAAGATACTAAAATATACAAACACATGCTCACACACCTTTCCCATAAGATTGTTTGAAGATTAAATAAGATAACGTCTGTGATGTCCCCAACAGCTCTTTAAAGCATCAGTCAGTCAACAGACCCCATCAAGGACAAGATAGTAGCTACTTAAGGCTTTGCCAGCCATGAGACCTCCGTAGCAGTTACTCAGCTGCAGCGTTTGAACACAGTAGCTATAGACAGTGCACAAATGAGTGAGTGTGGCTGCACTCCAATAAAACTACTTATGGACATAGAAATTTAGGTCTCATATAGTGCTCATGTATCACAGAGTGTTCTTTTGAGTTGTATTCACCATTTAATAATATAAAGACGGTCTTAGCTTCTCAGCTAGATGAAAGCAGGCAACAGACTGGATTTTGGCCCACAGGCCATCATGTGCCAGCTCCTGCTTTAAAGGCTCCTGAGCTTCCGCTGTTCTCCTGCATGGTGGCTTAGCTTTGCCTGACCCCCCTCAGCCCTTCTCTGGCTTCGGCAGCTCCTCCACTGCCTGAGTCTCCCCCATTGAAACATTTGTTCTTGTTCTCCTCCTGTTTTTGGTTTCGGTTTTTTCTCTTTGCTGTTCCTTCTGTAGCCAGGCCTACACGTCATTAATGTGTTCTTGATTAGGTTTGGTAAGATTCTAACTCCAGTAGTGCATAGAGATCTTAAGTTTTCATAGCTATATAAGTGTCAGGTCCTTTCTCTCAAAGAGCTTGAGAAAATTTCCAAAGGCTGGATTAGAAGAACTGTGAGAGTCACCAGTGTCTCTTATTCTAGAATTTTCTTTCCAAATATGACAAGTTAGAGTCCAGCCAGTTTGTCTTGCGTCTACCGCTGGGTGAGTTCTGTACTTACAGGTCACTCCTTCCTTCCCATCGAGGGTAAGATGACCTTAGTATCTTCTCATTGCTTAGAATGGTAATTCAAGTGTTCCACAGGTCAATCCAGAGTCACTTCACTTTTGTGAGGAATCCCTGTGTCTCTTACTTTAACTGGACTCTGGGTCACCTATCTTGGTTCCACAAATATCTTAAAATGAACTGCCAATTAGTGTATCACCTCTGCTTGCTCACCACCTAAACCTTTCTACCAAACTAACATGGAGAAAGTAAGTAGATTAAAGAATTATCACTGAGTCAGTATTTAGAAGAACAGTTAGCAATAATTGGAGCCAAGATTCCTTGTATAACAAATACTAATCATTTCTCAATATGGCATTCTAGGAAAAGAACATCAGACACCAGAGAATTTCTATTTAAGCTTGGTTGTTATGAGATTTTGTTTTGTTTTCAAATTTCCACATTGGGAATAATATGAATTAATAAAAAACAACGTGGTTTATAAAATAGTTTTGGCTTAATGAGTAGAAAATGAGGTTTAAAATTCAACATAGTAGCCCAATTTTTACATTCTAATATTTCATTGAAATTATTCGATATGCAACTTATTATGTAATAGAATTAGATGAAACCAAAATGGAATCTTTCTGCTCTAGGCTGTGCTGCACACTCTATTATTTTATAATTCAATAAAAACAACCCTAACTATTTACTTAGAGCTTTCTTGGTATTCTGTAATGCCCATCAAGTAAAGATTGTTTTCTATATTTGTAGGATCATGAGCATTTGATATATTATCAGAGTTCCCCAAAATAAGATTTGATTAATGAAAAAATGATTTCATAGGTATAAAACACTACTGAATCTTTCCGAGAAGATAGGCTAAATTGTCAATCATTTATTTAATAATTTATATCAGCAGGATTCTCTTGTAGTGTGAAATGAACGTTAACATTTGCTTGTATGTACCAAAAAAAAAAAATTTAGGGCTGCTCTGAAGTTAGCAGGCAGACAGTGATCCTTTTCTTCCTGTCGTAAGAAGTAGCCTAGAAAACTGGTAGAAGAAGCATCACAGCTTTCGTAAGGAAAGTGATTTCAGTCTTGATCCAAGAGAGGACGTTTATCTTGTTTAAAAATTATGGACCTATGGATGCTAGGCAAGACCAGGCACTTTACATATATTATTCCAAATTCTTAATTTAACTCTGTTACTGTACATCCTGACTTTACTATTTTATATGTGGAGTAACAGACCTCATGAAGTTATGAAACTTGTCCAATGTCACGCTACCACTGCATAGCAGTTGTGATAGTCAACATGTATTCCTGCCATACTTGGTGGCAGTGCTTTTCTAAGCAAGCTATTTATTGCGTTGTTTAATCTCACAACACATTTAGGAGATTGTTGCTATTATTATCCTTATTTTTCAGATGGAGAAAATTGAGGTGAAGTTCAGTTAAGAACTTGACTAACATCACAGAGCTAGCACATGGTAGACGCAGGGAGCAAACACAGGCCATCTGTTCATGTAGCCTAAGCTTTTAACTGCTATGCCAACTCCACTGCCTCTGGGCACAACTGGGCATGGCACCCACTTTTATGTGAATCCAATCCACCAAATTATGAAGTCTCTGTCATGCTAACTATCTGTATGAGACACATACTCATATACACACATGCCTGTATTTCTCAGAAGTGAAAACTCACCATTATAGAAGAGGAAAAATAAGTGTGTATATGTAAGTATGTATGTGTGTGTGTGTGTTTATGTATGTCTATGACATCAAGGATATAGAGAGTGTACTTCCAGGCCTTCCTGCCTGACTGAAATTTAAAAGAAGAGAAAACAGAGAAATTATGATGTCATGTAATCATCAAGTTCATTGTGTCGCCTAAATGAAATCTATCAGTTAACCCAATTATTTAATCATCAAGGATTTCTTTTCACTTTAAAAGTTTCATCAGATTATTTTACCTAAATCCTAACGTACTCTGTGGAGTCTCAAGAGAATGTGGTCTTGTTGAGTGTTTCTTCCAGGATGGTAAGCTGGCTTTTCACCTTATCTGCAAATTTAAATCAAACATTGATGAGAGTAGAGGTATTTTTTATATAACACAATGTAGATGTTCTTGGAAAACTCCATGTGTTTCAAAATTCTGCACTAAAAATAAAAGGACTTAGGGGAAAAAAAATGTGGTGAAATCACTCACTGCTTATGAACACTAACAAAAGCAACAATAAAAAAAATCCCCCGAAATATAAAAGTTTATTTAAAAGACATATTGAATTCAAATGAATATTGCACCTCAGTAATTTCAGACCTTGACTTACAGGGATAAAAGTGAAAGTAGTTGGTGGGAAAGAACTATAAGAAAGCCTTGAGTCTGCTGAGTTACGGGGACAAGAGGAAAATAAAGGGAAATTGTGCCATCAGTGCTTCCATGACAGAGCATATGGTCAGACTGGGCTAAGAGGAAGAACGGGGAGCAAAAGCGATCTAGCATGCCTGCCATTTTATCCTGACATTATTTCCCTAGCGATAGGTGTGCCTGAGCCGATGACATTCCCAAAATGCACAGTACTTATTTGAAAACAGATAAAAACAAAACGGCTGTTTACAGAGTAAAAAGGAATTACATTTCTTCCTTAACTCATTTCATAATCATTAGTATATTTACAGTAAGTATATTATAAAGTGCTAAGCCTCTGTGAGGAATTATTTTAGCAATGTAACTATGATGAGAATCATAGAAAAAGATGCAAGAAATTTTTTTATATATTAGAGGGAAAAACCATTGAAAAGCTTATCTGATTTCCTCATGATCAGCATGATGCACCGTAAGTAGTGATGATACTTAATTTGAAGATGTTTAACTGCATGTCTTCAAACTGTAGTGACTATCACACAGGAGAGTCTTAAAAATATATTTTAGGATTTATAATCCCAAAGGTTTTGCTCTTAAATTAGTTATAAAACATTCTGTAAATACTTTGATATGAAAACTGAGAAAAAATGTTAATTCAAGCAGTTAAAATCTTCCTGTTATAGAGTGTACTGAATTTTGCTATTACTTCAAAGATGCCACAGAATTGCCTCTTAAATCTGATTTTAAAAGATTATGGATTGCACTCATTTTATTTTAAGCAAAGATTTAATGTAGCTTATTAAACACAATTATGTCCAGTGCTATAGTTTTATCAAGGCAGTTGCCGTCCGTCAAATCGGGGGCCAGGAGGACTCCAATGTGATTATTGAAAGTGAGGTTGCTGTTGTCTTTAGAGTTGACCTCTTTGTTTTGGGAGAATTATCAGTATGGGCTCTTGAGTTACAAAAATTTAAGGTAAGCATTCTCCTCCTTAAAAATACCTTGAGACAGCTCACACTTACATAGAGATGCAGTTCATTAGGAAGGTCAGTGGCCTGCTCGGTAACAGAAATTCGAATGAACAACTTCTGGGCTTTTGAACAAGAAGGAGAAATTGCTTCCCAAAAAGAGATTTTAAGAGGAGAGTTGCAGTAACCCAACTCCCACAAGATGTTGTATAATATTTGCAATCCAAGCTGTAGGCTTGGTTCTGATTGAATAACCAAAGTCATGGGCAATGTATTATGGACTATTTTGATTGTGCCCTATGGTCCCTAGAGTTTTTTCTTGGCTGTGGTATTGAGAAGTCAAGTCAGAGGAATATGTCTTTCCTCTGCTTCGGCCCCCACACCCAGTCAGCAGCCCAGGCCTGCGGATTCTCTCAGAATGACTTCTGCATTGGTTCATTTTTTCCCCCAGGGTCACTGTTTTTGCCCGACCCATATCTACCATCTGTCCCACTCTGACCCATTTTTCATTCTACATTTCAAATAATCTTTTAAAAATGCAATCTAATGCATTTGCTCTCTTGCTTCTTAGTCATTTAGTTGATTGCCCTTAGCATAGAGTATTACCTTATTTAATGTGGTTTGTAGAACACTGCAGAATCCTGATCTCTGCCTATTTTGTCTCTCACCACCATTACCTTGCTCTCTCTTACCTCGTTCATGCCTTTACTATACTGGAATTATTTCTATTGCTAGAACATTGGCTTCCAAGCATGCTGCTTTTCTGAAACTCACTTAGCCTGGCCCAGCTCAGCTGTTTCTGAGGGGACCAGGCTCAGAGCACTGATTTCCATTCCCAGAGCACTATATCCCTTCCCTGTTTGCAGCACAGGCTACGCTTGGAACTGATGCATCAGAAGTAGTTTCCCTTCTGGATTGTAAGTTCCTTGAGAGCAAGGGGTGTCCTTTGCACAACACTCTTGTGCCCTTGTGTCTAGAAGAATGTCTGGCACAGAGCAGGGCATCCATAAATATTTGTTGAAGAGGAGGAAAAATGAGCAAATAAATGAACGCATGAATGACGTCACAGACAATCCAGCGATACCAAGGAATCCGTTGGAATTGAGATTATTAAAAAGAAAATGCAGATAGATGGAGAATTTATGTTAAAAGCCAAAAGAGTCTTGAGCTTTAACTTTTAGGCATCATCAAATTTATCAAGGAGATATCAGAAAGATACTAAAGCAAAGACCAGATAGTTCTAAACTTAAGAATAAATATGATGTAAGGAAATGAACACAACCCATAAAGCCAACCTTTCTGAAAGAGTAACAATAAAGAAAGAAGGTAGTGCTAGAGAGGAATGATGAGATGACGGAGTCTGAGACTTTTAACTCTTTTTAACTTTGTGGTGGAGAGAATTGGGCATGATCACCAGTTTTTCTACTGCTTTCTCTGCTTTCCTGATACTTCACAAGAGAAAGTTCATAAGCATTTCCTACTACAAAGTGAAAAGAAACACATTCTAAAAGACTGATTTATGGGATTTTATTTAATATTTTTCAATTTGGGGGAAAGGAAAACTTTCTAACTTTTCAGTCTGCCAGAAAATGAAGCCTTTTTTAATTTATGAAAATAGTTGTTACAATTTGTACTGAAGTGTACAGGCTTCATCCTTACTAAGACAATTTGCTTTTAAGTTTTCTCCTCCTTTTGGCTACTCTTAAAAATCTGAACTTTTAGGTTTAATCTTAAAAAGCTCACATCTCTTTAATCACAGATATTGGCATGTCCAGGTGCCAGGTCTGATGGTAGACATTTGAGAGAGTGAATTGCTTTTATGATGGATACATAATTTTTAGGCTTGCTTCTTCCTTCTTTTTTTGGATATTTATTTATTTTATTATTTATTTATTTTAACTTTTATTTTTAGTTTGGGGTACAAGTGCAGGTTTGTTACATAAGTGAACTTGTGTTACGGGAATTAGTTGCACAGAATATTTCATCACCCAGGTTTTAAGCCTCCTACCCATTAGTTACTTTTCTTGAACCTCTCTGTCCCTCCACCCTCCATGCTCCAAAAGGTGTCGGTGAGTGTTATTCCCCTCTATGTGTCCATGTGTTCTCATCATTTAGCTCCCACTTATCAGTGAGAACATGTGGTGTTTGGTTTTCTGTTCCTGGGTGAGTTTGCTCAGGATACTGCCCTCCAGCTCCATCCAGGTCCCTGCAAAGGACATGATCTTATCTTTTTTATGACTGCATAGTATTCCATGATGTATATGAATGACATTTTCTTTATCCAGTTTATCACTGATGGGAAATTAGGTTGATTCCACATTCTACTATTGTGAATAGTGTTCCAACAAACATACATGTGTATGGGTCTTTATAAGAGAATGATTTATATTCCTTTGTGTATATACCCAGTAATAAGATTGCTGGGTCAAATGGTATTTCTGTCTTTAGGTCTTTGAGGACTTGCCACATTGTCTTCCACAGTAGCTGAAGTAATTTATACTCCCACCAAGAGCATATAAACATTCCTTTTTTTCCACAACCTTGCCTGCATCTGTTATATTTTGACTTTTTAATAATAGTCATTCTAACTAATGTTAGATGGTATCTCATTGCAGTTTTGATTTGGATTTCTCTAATGAGCAGTGATGTTGGCTTCTTTTCATATGATTGTTGGCCACATGTATGCCTTCTTTTAAAGTGTCTTTTTCTAACTTTTCATCTGTTCCTTAAGACCTGCTTTTGGAGAACAGTATATCAGAGAGTATGGTAAGGGATGCTTTCCTTGAGTCTACATGACCTTTTGACATATAGTAAACCAGATATTCCTGCTTATTTAAATTCTAGGACAAGTGCGGTGGCTCACGCCTGTAATCCCAGCACTTTTGGAGGCCCAGGCGGGCAGATGATCTGAGGTCAGGAGTTTGAGACCAGCCTGGCCAACATGGTGAAACCCTATCTCTACTAAAATACAAAAATTACCAGGCATGGTGGCAGTGCCTGTAATCCCAGCTACTTGGGAGGCTGAGGCAGGAGAATCTCTTGAACCCAGGAGGCAGAGGATTATGCCACTGCACTCCAGCCTGGGAGACAGAGTGAGATTGTGTCTCAAGAAAAAAAAAAAAGATGTTAATGCTTAATTAAATTCTAGAATTTAAATGATTGAGGGTTTGAGGGTTGCCTTACTTGAACAATAATCTGTCTCTGTTATTAATACTAGGCCAGTAGCTGGGTCATTATTCTCACCACAGCAAAGTTAATCACTCACCGGTTAAAGAGAGAGAGCATTCAGTTTATTTGGAGGCTGTTTAATCGCCACCTTCTGGGATGACAAGTACCTCTTCCAGTTTCTGAGAACATCGTATTCCACTGCTTGCCAAGGCCTGTTGCCAAATTTGTTATTTTAATTTATTTGTTTTTCCCTTACCACGTTACTACCCTTTCTACAACCAGCTATGTACTGAATTCATCAACTGACCAAACCGTTTCTGAAGTTACCGCTAACGTTACCCATAAAAATCTTCACTAGTTTAGTAGAGACATATTCTGTATTCCTGGCAGGCAAAAGCAAGACAAACAGGCTTCCAAGGTATCAACACTGCGTGCATCTGCTTCAGTGTAATTCATCAGTTGAGCAGATGAAGAATGCTAATTAGTTTGTTTATACGTATGTAATTTAATGAGACTAAACACTTAACTATCTTAAAGTAAGCACAACTTGTTTCCTGTTAGCTGTTTTTGCTTTAATTAAAAAACACTGTTCGGCACATTTCCTGGAAATTATAGTACCGTGCAGTACAGGAAAAGAAATTATTTCAAGGAAAGTTGACTAGTCAATTGTATCCTGCTGCAGCTGGATTAAGTAGGAAGATAAGAATTAAAATATTGGACTTGGGTACCAACATTGAAATCCAGTGTGAATGAGAGAGATTATGTTTAATGGAAAGGTCTATTATAAATTATGTTATGGCAAACATCTAAGTCTAATACTAAAATTCTAATATATGCCAGAATAACGTATTTTAATAATAGTTCTATGCCATCCTCAGATCTAATCTCTAATCTTCCATTTCTTATTGTCTTCCTTTTGTTTTTGAGTATCCTCTTCTGCTAGTTATTGTAGTTAGATTTTGATATAACTGAAATAGTGCATTCAGTTAATATAGCTCTTTTTCCTGAAAATGAATATAAAATAATGGCACTATTATTTGTATAAATAGTTATTTAATTTTATCTAATACATTCTCCTTGATTACTTTCAAGTTGTACAGAAACGATCCCAGCCAGGCACGATGGCTCATGCCTGTAATTCCAGCACTTTGCAAAGCCGAAGCAGGAGGATTGCTTGAGCCCAGGAGTTAAGAGACCGGCCTGGGCAACATAGTGAGACCTTGTCTCTACAAATAATAATGAAAAAAAAAAAACCCACCAAACCTCCTTCCCCTCCACCAAAAGTGGATCTACATAGGCTGTTATTTTTGGAGAGGAGTGACTGGAGAAGATGAGGAAGTAACTTTGCTTCTATAGTCAAAATTACACTTTAACTAAAATGCTTTAGTTAATTTACTCAGCTAATTTTACAATCAGGGGTCAGCAAACTACCAGCTGTGTTCACAGCCTGTTTTTATATATGAGATTGTATTGGAACACATCACTGCCCATTCCTTTGTATAGCATCTCTGGCGGCTTCACGCTGCAATGGTAGGGGTGAATAGCTGCATTAAAGACCATGGAACATGCAAGCCTGGCAGTATCTATTCTCAGGCCCTTTACAGAAAAGGTTAAAGCACTTTTAAAGCTTAAAGATGATCATGGATTTAAAGCTTAAAACAGAAGAAAAGTTATTAAACAATAACAGAATTATGTTGAGATGTAGCAAAGACTAAGAAACAAATATTTATTACATTAAGTCCCAAAACAAATATGGGTTAAAAAAAAATCTAAGAAAAATCCTTAGGTTTTTAGGTCTTGTAGAATCTAAGTAACCATTCCCCTTATCTCCATTTTATCTTTGGACCACTTCAGTAGTCTATTGAGATAGACTGTTCCCATTCTGTTCTGGCAGAATAAATTTTCTACTCATAAATGCATAGGATTTTTTTTTTGTCTTTTCTTGAAGATTCATAAATTTTACATGAGCATAGATTTTGGTTATAACTTTAGGTAACAGAACCCTGGCAGCTTCTTCTGGCCTGCCAGCTTCCATAATCTTCTTCTATACCTAATATCCCATGACATCCCTCAGGGATCAGATACCGAATTTAGCTTCTTTGTTGTCTCAGTTCAGAAAATGAGTTGTTTACTGTTCTAAACTTGTTAGATGACTTATCCATGACAATTTACAGGCTGTTGCCTATACACACTGGGAAGATATTAAGGGCATTGAAGAGCGTAGAAAAGAAAAATACTAATTGAACTCCAACTCTAAAGATTCAAATATAGGGTGCTGTATCCTGGATGATTCATATACCGCCAGCCAATGAGCAGGAGAATTATGTTCTTGACTGAATTTTAATACAAACGTATAAACCATATTTTCAAGATAAATATCTAATCTTAGTTGATAAACTAAGCCTGATTATGTAGAAACTGTTCTAACTTAATAATTATGCGTTTGGAGTTACGGAAAACACATTGGCTCCATAGTCAGATGGATCTTCATTGAACCCTAGCTCTGTCATTCTCTAGCATTTCAAATGAGAGAAAATGACCTAAACTTTTGAGCCTCTCACCCACTGGGGATAGTAATACCTCTGTTACGTGGTTGCTGTCAGCATTAATTTTAAGTATAGAGTTCCCGGCACTCTGTCAGGCACATAGTACTTAGTACACATGTGGTTTACTAAATGCAGGTTCTTTTCCACTTTTTGTTTTTCTTCCCCAAGGAAACAGCTGGTGGACCCAGTTAATCAAGACAATTAGTATTGTTGATGAGCTAAATTCACAACTTGACAGTTCCAGTAACAAATAACTAATGATAAATGGGTTGTGAATTGTGAGAGAATTTACAACTACAGCATCAACAAAAACAGTACAGAGGACAATGTGCTGGAATGGCAGTTCATATGATTTCAGTGGGAAGTGGGTAGTTTTTGACTCACTGCAGTGCTGCCTAGATTTGGATCCAGGGACACCTGCAAATCCCATGGTATGCTCGTAGGGATCAGGAATTCTGATTTTTTTTTCCATTATGATGATAATATTCTTAAATTTATTGTTTAGAGTGATAAAAATTTTCTTTTGCCATAATCATCTTCATGGAACTTTTTTTCATTGAACTTTTTTCTTTTTTAATCTAAATCAATGCTTGAAAACACATACTTGGGGACCATTATACATATTATTTTCCCTTAGGTATTTTTGGAAGCCATTGGTTTTTACTGTTCTGACTTTTCAGAAAGGAAAGCGTAATGAGAATGTATTAGTACAAGCATTAATAAAACATAGATTTAGATGTGGCTTTTGTCATAAAACCATGGTGTCCCATTCTTCTGAAATCAAACTGGACAGGTTGGGTACAAAAAAAATGGAAATCAGTAGTTGATGCTAAGGACATTTGGGAAAAAGTGTATTTTATTTTACAAGTTGAAATATTAAGAGCAAGTATTTTACTAATGTAGTGAAATTCACACAAAAGATCTTTGCCAAATGTCTTGCTCATTTTATAATTGCAATTTCCAGCAGAATTTTTTTTTCGCTTGAAAATGACATGACTGTTGCTTTTTCTCACCTGTCTTTTCCTGTTTTCATCTGTGCATAAAGTCATTCCTCTTTCTGTTCTGACTTTTTGCTGCCCATAGACATCCCAGTTACCAGTGTCCTTGAATTGATAGTGACTTCTGTTTGTCAGTCTCATATAAGAACTACAGCTCATCAAGAGGAGATCGCAGCAGGGTAAGAGACACCAACACCATGTTCTGCACGAAGCTCAAGGATCTCAAGATCACAGGGGAGTGTCCTTTCTCCTTACTGGCACCAGGTCAAGTTCCTAAAGAGCCTGCAGAGGAGGCAGCAGGAAGCTCAGAGATCTGCAAAGCAACCGTGCCCATCTGTCAAGACATTCCTGAGAAGAACATACAAGAAAGTCTTCCTCAAAGAAAAACCAGTCGGAGCCGAGTCTATCTTCACACTTTGGCAGAAAGTATTTGCAAACTGATTTTCCCAGAGGTGAGTGCTTGCCCTTTAGATTTTGAAATTGTATTACTGTGAAACTGTAGAATAATGTTTTTCTAAGGAAAATTTAAACAGTTGCTTTCTCACTTTCAAGGCTACAATAAATGTAGACTGTTTCCTTGAAACACATAAAAATATTATTTTAAAGCAATTGTGCTTAATCTGAAAATGTTTATGATCTTGAATTCTTTTCAAAATAACACTGTATCCTGACAAACTTTATGATTTGGGGCAACTGGCAAATGCCTCTTTATCTCAGCTTCCTTATCCATGAAGTGGAAATAATAATGACAACCACCTTCTAGAGTTTTAATGAGTTTTAAGTAAAACCATCCATAGCTCTTGCCATACCAGAAGCTATCAGTAGTTGTTAGCTATTATTTTAAAATTAAGTTCTTCAAAGAATAACTTATTTTCTGCTGGAGTTTTGTCTCTTAATTTTAAAGAGCATCATTTGATCCCTGCCAGTTTTCAGAGTTTGCCTATACCTGTGTATTATTAGCTCTGATACTTCTTCAAATAGCCCTTCAAGCTCCATAGCATAGTGTCATGTTGAGATCCGGAGCACCTTCTGTCAATCCACCTTTAAGGAAACTTCTGGGAACAGAACATAGACCAAAACAGGTCAAATGTCTTAGGAATAGAGGGGATGTGTAGAACGCTTCTCTCCCTCTGCAGGATAAATAGAAGAGCAGTTGAAGATCTTCATGATGTCTCCCTCCCTCTGTCAGTCTTCACAGTTTTATATAGATTTGTTTAACCTATGAATTTGGCTGAACATTGACTTAATCAGACACTAGCTAACATAACACATTGATAATTTTTAATTGGCTCAATATCAACACTCTACTGAGTGCAAAACACCAAAGAAACAAGACTGGCTGATTTTCAGAACTGAAAGAAATTTCACAGATAATCTTGTTTCACTCCCAGGAAATGCTAGGGAAATTCAGTAATTTGACCAAAATTATACAACTTTCAAAGGGTAGAGCAATTAATTACTATTGTAATCAATCCAGGCTGGAATAACTGCGAAAAAAGAAACTTAAAAATTGAAGTTTGAAGAATGGATAAATTAGACTTAGCAGAAAGTTGAGGGAGTTTATTTCAGATATAATATTAACACAATAGTACTTTGGCTGATAACCTTTGAAATGGAAATACTTAATTATTCTTACCCCACTCTAGTTTCTAGACAGCCAGCATTGGCTAGAGATAACTAGCCCTCCTTAGGGAGTTGGTTTGTGGCACAGTCTGGGAAACAATCAATGCTCTCATTTCCAAGGACAGAGTGAAATGAACAGAAATGAACAGATGGTGATGATGAAGATGGTGATGATGAGGCAGGTAGATAGCTTCTATGCTTTTCCTAAATCCTGTCATTACTATGTTGGCTTCATTATTTTGTTTAATAGATTTTGAATTTCTACAATGGAAGTCATACACATATCGGACTCTTTTTTAAAAAACATTCTGGTTCACTTGATGGTGCCCCCAAAAGTTCCACAGGCTTCCTTCACCATTTTTCATTCATTTTCCATTTCAGTCTTCTGACTGAATAGCTTCAAATGACCTCTCTTTAAATTTGCTGATTCTTCAACTTGATTAAGTCTGCTGTTGAGGCTTTCCATTGAATTTTTCAGTTCAGTTATTCTATTATTGTTTCATCCCGGAATTTTGGCTTGGTTCTATATTTGTGGTTATCTCCTTGTTGATATTTGCATTTTGTTCATGTATACTTTTCTGATTTTATTTCATTGTCTATCTGTGTTTTCTTATAACTCACTGAATTTCATTATTTTGTATTTTTTGTCAGTTAACTCATTGTTCTTCATTTCTTTAGGGTCAGTTACTGTAGATTTATTTATTTATTTGGTTGTGTCATATTTCCCTGATTTTTTTCTGTTCCTTGTAGCTTTGCATTGGTGCCTGCACACTTGAATATGGAGTCACCTCTTTCGTTCTTTGCAGACTAGCTTTGACAGAAAAAGACTTTCAGCAGTTGGCTCAGCTAGAGATTTTGAGAGCTTCTCAAACATTTTCTAGGGATGTGCATGTTCCATAACTCTTTTTCCTGCTCAGGGAGGCGTTTCAGGGTGGTGTGCTTTCTCCTGATCCTGAAGAGCCATACTGGCTTCTGTAAACTTCCCTTCTCTTTTTCCTAGGAAAATGTACTGAAAGACTAGGATGCAATACCAAATCCAAGTTCTGTATGTGTGTGTGTGTGTGTGTGTGTGTGTGTGTGTGTATAAAATTTAGTAGTTTGTTGTTTGTTCATTAGTTTATAAGAATAATCTTTAAGATTTTACTACAGTGTCATGTAACAAAGAGGGCAAGACTATAGGAGATGGAAGAGGTATGTTTGGCATTAGTGACAAAAACTCCTCTCCAACTGAGACATTATCCTTATCTAGTAAATGTTCCAGTGTTGAATACATTTGAGTTGTGTAGTAATCAGTCTAGATGACTTCAAACATCTAGTTATCTTTGAAAATACCTGTTATGTGGTTTTTTCCTGATTATTTGTTGTTTATAGATTTAATGCTTAGTCTACTATTTAGTTTCAGTTGTATTAATAATCCAAAGTAAGATACTTAAGATCGCATTTGACATCACAATTTTTGTTTTAGATAATCAGAATTAACTTCCTGATTATATTTTTATTAGTGAACAGGCAAGTATAAAAATGTATTTTCCTTAGCAAATGTAACAAGTGAGAGGTCATTCCTGAGTAATGAAATACTAGAGCTTTAAAAAGTCTTCTTGATCATGTAATGCAAACTTTTCATTTATATTTTAAGAAATGGAGGCACATAAATTTAGATCTCTTGCTTAAAGCAAAAGGTAACTGGAGAAATGGAAAACTCTCTGCATTTTATTCATAATCAATTGCTCTTCCTAATATAACATAATATAATACAATGTAATATAATATAATAAATATAATATAATATTGTTTGATCTTTTTTCATGGATGTTGTTTCCCAGTAATTCTGTAAGCTCCTTCAGGCTTACAGAATTATTGTAAGGATCTTGAAGACATTGTAATCAATGTCTTGAGGAAGTTTTTAATGGGTCCACAGTCATAGCAAATCAAAAATCACTTACTGAATTGGGTCAATTGAATTGGATATGCTTACATAAATGATAAGACCCCAAATCAAGTACTTAGTAACAGTATCAGGATTTGAAGAGAATCATGAGATCTATAGGTGTGTTCTAGAGTATTAGGTTGCAAGAAGAAAAAAAGAAACAGTACTACAATTTATCTTGTGAATTAAAATATCCTTGGTCTAGAAAAACAGTAAACACTGTAAAAAAGCTAAAAAGCCAATGAAAATAGTGACTTATCCATAAATCACAGCAATGAAATTTCATTAATTAAAATTCACATTGTTGACAGCAATGTTGCATCAAATAGCAGTTATTCCTGAAGTATTCATATATGGTATATTTGTGGCAAAAGTAGATGTTTTAACAATTTAGTCTATTGTTTAGGAAGCCAAAAGATAGTTATTTAGTCAAGAGAAACAAACTTGAAAGCAATACAAACTATTTGCTTTGAGGGACAAGTGTCCCCTCCGTGAATCAGAAAGTCCACAATCTACAACACTTCAGGATCTAGTGATTATACAAATAAGAGGACCTGTTTCTCCAAAATGAAGGCTTTCCCAAATAGTAGGGCATTTTAATGATAGACAAGTAAAAGATCTACAAAACACTGCTACACAAAATTCAAATATATTGAGGTATAAGAAATTAATTTAGAAGGAAATACTGGATTTAGTTCTAAAATCTGAAACCAAAAATTAATATGTAGAATGGTTGGGGTATGGAG
This sequence comes from Sapajus apella, assembly GCF_009761245.1. Lineage (NCBI taxonomy): Eukaryota > Metazoa > Chordata > Mammalia > Primates > Cebidae > Sapajus > Sapajus apella. The sequence goes on along the minus strand of NW_022437007.1, from coordinate 9,445,564 downwards.
GAGTCCTGAAATGGTTGGCTTTGTGTTATGAGTTCCTCAGGTTGGCCGTGTGTGACAGACCTCACTTATGGATGAGCCTTATTTATGATTTTATTGTGGACTCACATCATCTCAGGGTCAGGATATATCACAGGAAATGCAGCACCAATGTAGAAAACTCGATGCACCGGCAGCCTTTACCAAGAAATATTCTGCCTGGAAAACATGTGAGTTCTGTTCCTTAGGGGCTTTGTTTTGAATTTACAAAAATGTTCTAGAGGAGCGATGGTATACGATGAACGTAGATTCCCATAAAAGCCCATTCACTCATATTATCATTCAAGCATGCTACCAATGCTTTGCTCAGACTTTGTTCCTTTTTTCCTTTAGGAAAATAAGTTTTGATTCAAAATGGAAAGCCAAAAATACATTTGCTCCACCAACCCTAGCAATTGGAAGGGGACTATTTCTCCTCCCCTCTTACAATTATAGTGTATATGTTAGAAGGAAAGGACCAGAAAAAAAGACATTTCTGATGGCAGTAGGAAGGAAATGAAAGACAAATAAGGATGCTGACTAAAAGAGTAAAAGAGTATACCCAATGGCTTAATCAGGGATGTAAAGAAGAGTAGAATATCTCCAGTGGCATTGAAGAGGAAGGAGAAAACATTCTTCAGTGGCAGAATTGGTTGAGTTTTCTTTCTTCGTGGTCCATAAAAAGTTCCTGGTTAGGGCAAGCATGGTGGTTCATACCTGTAGTCCCAGCTACTTGGGAGGCTGAGGCAAGAGGATCACTTGAGCTCAGGAGTTCTTGGCTACAGTGAACTGTCATCACCACTGCACTCCAGCCTGGATAACAGAGCAAAACTCTATATCCAAAAAAAAAAAAAAAGTTCCTGGTCCAGAAGCAATTAATATATATAAACAAATATAATAGAAATAGTTTATGTTGGAAACAACCTAAATTAATATATATAAACAAATATAGTTGAAATAGTTTATGTTGGAAACAACCTAAATTTGTTTGTAAATAAGGTAAGAGAGTAACACCTCTGTATTTGGCTTTTTTACTTCACAGATAAGTTTTATAGATTAAGCCTTCAAGACTTTGAGTGGCTCGCAGGTGAACATCATTCATTCATTCATTCATTCAGTAAATATGTATTGAACATCTCCTAGGAGTAGGTACTATTGTAGGTTCTGGACATAGAGGGGTAAACAAAACAGACATTCTCTGCCCCTTTGGAGCTTCTACTGTAATGGAAGAGACAGATTGTGGAAAATTTACAAAGTTGGGGAGGAAATGAAAGAAGACTGAGAGCTCAAGCACAAAGGCAGCAACCTTATTTTATTGAAGATTTCTTTTTTCATATGAATATATTTTGCAGGAAGAAGGAAATCACAGCCACCCATGCTTTCATGGATCTGTATCCACATTAATACTGTGTTACTGGAGTCGTTTTCTAGTGCACCAAGTAGATGGTTCTTGAGAAGTTTAAACACTTCAAGCACCCTGACTGATTTACTTCATGTACAGCGTGACTAATTTAATGTTACCTTCCTTTTTCCTTGATGAGAAAGATGTCTAGGAAATATGCCCATAGTTTCTTTCTCCAACGTATTTCTCAACTGCCCTTTGCCTTTACACAGCCCACCAGGACCTGCTCCCAATCTGCCCGTGGGTGCGTCTTCCACCAGCTTTTCTTTCATTCTGTGGCATATGTTATCCCTTCTCTATATATCTGTACAGTCTGAAAAGTTGTTCCACATTGTAAATATAATTCTCTTCCTCTTTCATTTCTTTTTAGCAATTGTATTTTCTTTCAACACATTTTTAAATTTTCTTTCTAAACTTTGTATATGCATATTTAAAATGAAAAGCCCTTTTCCTGACTCATTTCATTAAAACAGAACCTTTCTCTATTTTGGTTTACTCCAGTACCTCACTTGACTAGTGGAAACTCTACAGGAGATATAAATAGGCCTTAAGGAAAAAGGAATTTCTCAACTTGGAACAGAAAAAAATTTCACTTTCCTCTGGGCAAACTGTAGAAAGAATCAATGGTTCTATATATATAATATATGGTTATATATAGAGACATATATATATATATAGAGAGAGAGATACACACACATAGATACATGTGATTTTTACATGGAGTGTAAAAAAATGGAAAACGCAGCTTATCAATGCTCTACTTTCCACTTATTAGAGACAATCAGCTGCTAAGAGACATTAATAGCTACTAAAATACTATTTATTTATTTAATAATAAATAAATAAATTTACTAATAGGTAGTATTTATTAAATATAAAAGCTTACATGCAAATGTCTTGCAAAATAGGAAAACTTATGAAATTCTCAGAAATCAATAAAGGAAAATAAAACCATAAGGGTTTGATGAGAATTATTGATTCAAAGAAAGGAAATCAGTATAAGCTATGGTAAACTCAAGGCTTATTTCAAATAAATGATCAACTATCTTTGGCAACAGATTAGATTTAAGAGATTAAATAAAAGGAGGAGACGGAGATAACTCCAGAGTTTGCTAAACAAGAAGATGATATGAATGTATAGTTAAGGGCAGAGAGTCACTGGGGCAGCTGAGTGTGGAGTTTGTGAAAGGAACAGAAATTTGTTTGGCTTTGTCCATGCTGAGACGGATGTGTTGGCCGCCCATCCAGAGGGCTTTTCTGACCTACAGGAAGTGATGCCCATGGAATCCTTATTACAGAAGACCTAACACTGCCAAACTGAAGTCTTCTGTTTGGATACACACTCAACTCAGCTATTCTGCGGCTGTCAGTGAGACCACCACCAAAGGCTAAACTGTGGACAGCAACACATATCCAATCTCAGATTAGCCTCAGCTCATTGTTTTTTCCCCAGTTTGAAAACACATAGAAAAATCGGTTCCAGTTTTCAAGGTGAAAATTCACAACATTTGTCGTTCAAGCAGTTTTATAATGCTTTTCCTTCTCTAAAATCTTGAGGATGCATTTTTAAATATATATTTTCAAACAAATTATTATTTAAGGGAATGTTTAAAACATTTCTTTTGAACTTTCAGTTTGAACGGCTGAACCTTGCACTTCAGAGAACATTGGCAAAGCACAAAATTAAAGAAAGCAGGTAAGTCAAATCACTTTAGTTGTTGTGAACCTCTTGTTCCAGTGACTGCTACTAATGGCCAGCACTCACTGAATGTGTCAAATGTCAGAAACTGGACAGAGCTCTTTAGCTGATACTAATCTGAAAGTGAGTGCATCTGTTTTTCACATTTTATAAGTGATGAAACTCAGGTTTATATGAAATGTTTAGAATTGTTTAGCTGTTTAAGGAAAAGACGGAGCTGGAGTTCAAGCCTGGGTTTTTCAGAGCCCATTATTTTAAGCATGTGGTAACAGACTGCTGCTTCAACAAGCTCCCACAAGGCCTATTCTTCGATACTAATGGGTAACTTCTAAAATATTTAACAACAGATAAGTCATGGATCCCAAACTATCAGAATAGACTTCTTACCTGAAGGATGCTGCCAAAGTTTTGAGCAGGGTCCCAGCAGGTATCCCTGCCCCAACACACACCTCAACAACATGTTAACCCTTTAGTATCTGCATCAGGAGGAGGTAGAAGGATCAAGGGCTTAAGAGGAGGGGGACTCGGGGTTCTGTGGATAGCAGGTGTTTATTCATCCTTAGGGAAGTGTTTCAGTATTCTCAAAACTAGTTTGGTTACATGAGTGAACATCAGTTTTGTTTATACCTTTTTTACTGTATTCTGACATTTTCCTTTAAAGGGTTACTTTTTTTTTCTTTTAAGAAACAGGATCTCGCTCTGTCATCCAGGTTGGAATGCAGTGGTGTGATCATAGTTCCAGCACACTGCTGCCTGGAACTCAGGGGCTCAAGCCATCCATCTGCTTTGGCCTCCCAAAAAGCTGAGATTACAGGCATGGGCCTAAAGTTACTTTTTTTGTTGTTGTTGTTGTTTTGTTTTTTTTGAGATGGAGTCTTGCTCTGTCACCCAGGCTGGAGTGCAGTAGTGCAATCTTGACTCACTGCAACCTCCGCCTTCCTGAAAAATGGCTGAAGCCATTTTTCCACGTCAACCTCTCGAATAGCTGGGACTACAGGCACATGCCGCCATGCCCAGCTAATTTTTTTTTTTTTTTTTTTTTTTTGTAGAGACAGGATTTTTCCATGTTGCTCAAGCTGATCTTAAACTCATGAACTCAAGCTTTCACCAGCTTTGGCCTCCCAAACTGCTAGGATTACAGGCATATCCCACCGTGCCTGACCTCTAAAGTTACATTTTAAAAATCTAATTTATTTACTGAATTATACAATTTGGCACATTTACTGCTGACAAAAAATGTAATAGAGGCTGGGCATAGTGGCTCACGCCTATAATCCCAGTACTTTGGGAGGCCAAGGTGGGTGGATCACCTGTGGTCATGAGCTCGAGAGCAGCCTGGCCAATATGGTGAAACTCCATCTCTACTAAAAGCACAAAAATTAGCCAGATATGGTGGCAGGCGCCTGTAATCCCAGCTACTCAGGAGACTGAGTCAGGAGAATCACCTGAACCCAGGAGGCAGAGGTTGTAGTGAGCTGAGATCACGCCACTGCACTCCAACCTGGGAGACAGAGTAAAACTCTGTCTCAAAAAAAAAAAAGTAATAGGCCCCATTTTCAATTCCCTGATATTTTAAGGATTATTTATTTATAAATAAGAGAGTAAATGCTGGTGTTCAAATTTGTAGAACTTAACTTTGAAGTTTTACACACCAGTACTGTTGTCAGGAATGTTTTTTCAATTAATTCATCTGTCTCCTACTCCTGAGTGATCATGCTGTGGATTATATGTGCTTCAGTTTCCTTGCTCACTAACTGGTCCCAGACTACAGGCAGCAGGACCAAGCCAAGAAGGGGTCATGGACAGGCCCGGAAGGAGAGAGCGTGAATCTATGTGTCTGACAGAAGCTTTGTTTACTTACACGAGTAATATGAAAAGCATTCCAGAACGCCTCTGACCTTAATTCCCAGTCAAGCTGATAAGACAGCCTCAAGTCTCCCCCTGTGCTACTGTGTCTGTCTGCTTAAGTCCTTGGCAGCCAGTTTACTCAAAATTTATTCTCAGGGCTTTGTGTTCTGAATTGTTCCTGCAGCTTCTTGTAATACTAAGTTATGATGTGTTTCCAGCAGTATATCTCTCAATATGATCTCAAAACTTAAGCAAACAATAATTACTTTTTGGAAATTTTGAAATTTTTTTGCCACTTCCCTGATTTCCCAAAAAAAAAAGGAAATCTGATTATACTTTTAAATTGTCTTCATGAGAACTATTCAGTTTTTGAAGCAAGATTTTGCTCATAAGCCTACCTGCTGATATGTTAAATGGCTCCTCTGTGCGTTTTTTAGTTTTGGGGTATCCTCTGGTTTATGCTTGTTACTTCACTTTCTTGTTGGCAAGTTGCGGCCAATTTTACTGCTGTCAGTTTGCCAGCTGCTGGACACACCTTAACCCCTTTTTGTGCTGCTTATTCTCTTAAATGAATTGAGAAACAAAAATCCAGTAAATCAACCAATAAACTGCCCTTGAATGAAGGACTAGAGCCGCCCCCTTCATCTTTGTTTTCAGTGAATGAGTTTTAGTACAGCTATGATATCTCTCAGGATTGGTTGCCCACAGAGTTCTTGCCTAGTTTCTTTTTCTGGGATCTTTTGATTACATCATTATGTGTATGAACTCATGCTGGTGTGTGTGTGTGTGTGTGGTGTGTGTGTGTGTGTGTGATTTGTTTGAAGTACACATGTGTTTGCTGGTGCATGTGCAATTCTTACACCCACTTGTATTTTTTGGAGATGAGAGTAGGAATCGTAGTTTGAATTGCACTATGTGCTATTTGGACTAACTAAGCTTCGCTCACGTGGCAAATTTTGTCATATCACTCATCACTATCAGAAATCATCACTAACAATTAGGCAAGTTGTGAATCCACAAGTTGTGCAGTTAAAACTGCAAAAACCTCTTATCAGTGAAAAAGTATGCTATTATATTCTCAATTTCTATTCTGTAAAAACAAGTGCAGTAATTGAATGAAGAATAGGTTTCTTTCATTACTAATTTTTATACAAAATCAAGGATAAAAGTTTAATATAATGATATCTGAGAGATAAATAGAGCCTTAGACTAAGAAGGAAAAGTTTCTATGTATTTGCTTTAGGAAGATACATAATATTACTTAAAAGTGAAATCTATCTGTACGTAGGTTTTTCTTGGTTATCAGAATTACCATCCTCTTCTTGGCCACTTCACATTTGAGGGTGCTAGCCAGGGAAGGTTCTCTTTAGTACGGAGTCTCCTTGACTTACAATGGGGTTATGACCAGATAAACCTGTTATAATTTGAAAACACCCTGAGTTGAAATGCACTTAACATGCTTAACCTACTGAATAGCTTAGCCTTGCCTACCTTACACGTGCTCAGCAAATAAAGTAGCCTACATTTGGACAAAATCATCTGTCCACACAGTGCTCTGGAGAGTACTGGTTGTCTACCCTCACGATTTCATGGCCACATAAGAGCTGTGGCACATTGCCACTGTCCAGCATCACACGAGAGCATTGTACTCCATACCTGTAGCATGGAAGCAAAATCAAAATGCAAACTTTGAAGTACAGTTTCTACTGAATACTTACAGCTTTTGCACCTAGATAAGGTAAAAAATAAAAATTTAAAATAAAAAAAGTCCTAGGTCTGAGACTGTCTGTGTTTATTCTATGTAAAGTTCACTTAAAAGGTAAAGATTCCATATGAAGAATAACAAAACATTCTATGTCATGTATATTTTGGGGTTTCCCAACATTCTTCTGGATGGTACAAGTCATTGCTCCTTTCCCGTAAACTTGACAGTTAAGATTTGCTTCTACAGAAAAGGTAAACTATTTTCTATCATTATTTCTGTATATTACAATCTGAACTTTTAGCATGTGTTTATGAGTTTATAACTTAAAATATTGAAATATTTCTAGGAAATATTTGGAAAGAGAAGACTTTGAAAAAATAATTGCAGAACAAGCAGTTGCAGCAGGTAATAATAGCATTGTTTATGTAATTAGAAGGTAGACCATATACCTGTAAAACACTTTCTCCAAAACTATTCATATTTATTTGTTGGTGACTCTCAGTATGAAGCGTTAAATATTATGTATTCTGTGAATGTGAAGAGTGACTTTTCTTCATACTGCATGTTTTTGGCTTACCTAAGGCATTTTCTCTGTTTATGTTTACTTGCTGAGAAGTAGATAAGGCTGGATGGGAAGCGGGCTCACAGACGTTCACAGGCTTTGATCTTAAACCTAACTAAGTGTTCCTCATTTATGCATGAAAAGTTCTAGTCAGCAAAATAATAAAGAATACTTTTAAAAATTAGGAGCAATAATGGGAAAAATGGTAACAGTGTTCTCACATTAATAATTAGTTAGAGAGAAAAAATTGAAGTGTGACTTTGTCTTACTGTCCTTTCCAAAGTTTTAGTACATGAACCAAGAGGTCGCATTTTTCTACAAGTATAAGATATTGATGATGCTAATAATAACAATGGCCAACATGTATTGAGGCCCTTCTGGGAGCAAGGCCCTATTCTGAACATAAGCCCCACACATTACAACAGTGCTGTGAAGGGGACAGTATTCTGTATCCCACATTACAGATAAAAAAAAATGTGATACTCAGAGTGTAAAGAATAAAGGCGATTATAGACAGGGGAGATCATACAAAGCACCCTTGACATAACTAAGTCCATCTTTAAAAAAGACTCTGTTTTGTATTTCGTAGGGCATTTTGCCAATAAAAATAACATGTTTTATTTAATAAATTTTAAAAAATAAAAACTATATATAACCAGATAAAAATACAAACATACTTTTCCACTATCAGTTCTCACCACAGGACTCTGTAACTATAAAAAATTAAACCTTCAACAACTCAAGACGGCCATCCTAACTGACACCTTCTTACAGTCACTGGTGATAAAAACTTGATGTCTGCCACCTTGAAGAGTCTTCCTTATAAGACCAACAGATGGCCCAGCCCAAACCAAGGCTCCTTTTGTCTTCTTCATCGTATCAACCCTAGTTTGTTAATTCTTTCTCCTATCTCTTTTTCCTTTTGATGATAAATGTTACTTTGTTCTAAAATATTTAATCTACAACATTTCTATTTTCTATATTAATTAAGCATACTATTATGTATAGTTTACAATATTTACTGACTTGTGGAGTGACCTGAGCCTGTGTGCCTGTAGCTCTGAGAAGCGAGTAAACAACAGGTACTACAAAAATTGCCTCTTGGCAAGATGCAGTGGTTCACGCCTGTAATGCCATCACTTTAGGAGGCTGAGGAGGGCAGATCACCTGAAGTCAGGAGTTCGAGACCAGCCTGGCCAACATGAGGAAAACTCGTCTCTACTAAGAATGTATATATATATATATATATATATATATATAAAAGATAGCTGGGCATGGTCGTGTGCACCTGTAGTCCCAGTTACTCTGGAGGCTGAGACATTAGAATTGCCTCTGGGTGGCAGAGGTTGCAGTGAGCCGAGATTGCACCACTGCACTCCAGCCTGGGCAGCACAGCAAGACTTTGTCTCAAAAAAAAAATTGCCTCCTTAAAAACTTCATGTAACTCATAGTTTTTATAATAAAAAATAATACCAATAAAAGCCTAACATTGTAAAAAGACACAGACATGCATAGGCTTGATTATTTCTAACCTTATGCTACTCGTGAAGATGCTATAGAAAGTAAATTATATATTCCAAGCAGATATTCATTCAGCTAACACTAAACAACAAGAATTCTATTTTACTCTGGAAAAAAAATGCTTTATAATCATTTCTAGACAAAATTGAGTTTCATAACCAGTAATTTTAAATTAACTCCAGCATCTGACCCTTTTGCTGCTGGAAACCCTTAGAAGGGAAGAACCTCTTCATGTGGATGGATTGCTTTTGTTGTTAACAGAAAATTGGAGGGCTTTTGCTAAAATGTACTTAATACTAGAATCCAAATTGTTCTTTCATAGTTAGATTTCAGGGAGATAATAAGTTGTGTATTATAGTCAACCAGTCATTCTTTTTTAATTTGGGATTTTTCTTCAGTTACTAGAATGTTAGAAGCTAACTTAGGTAGATAATTTGGATATAGGGGTTTCATTTTGGTTGGAAATGTTATTATCAGACATAAGAAAAGCTAAATCAGTAAGTAACACAATTGAAAATCGGAATAACAGCACAGCTCTACCAAGGTGGCATATTTGATATGGCAGAACATGTATTATGTGATTGCAGGAGTTCCAGTGGAGATCATCAAAGAATCTCTCGGTGAAGAGCTTTTTAAAATATGTTACGAGGAAGATGAAAACATCCTAGGAGTGGTTGGAGGCACTCTGAAAGATTTTTTAAACAGCTTTAGTACCCTTCTGAAACAGAGCAGCCATTGCCAAGAAGCAGGAAAAAGGGGCAGGCTTGAGGATGCCTCCATTCTGTGCCTGGATAAGGAGGACGATTTTCTGCATGTTTACTACTTCTTCCCTAAGAGAACCACATCCCTGATTCTTCCCGGCGTCATTAAGGCAGCTGCTCACGTATTATATGAAACTGAAGTAGAAGTGTCATTAATGCCTCCCTGCTTCCATAACGATTGCAGCGAGTTTGTGAATCAGCCCTATTTGTTGTACTACGTTCATGTGAAAAGCACCAAACCATCCCTGTCCCCCAGCAAACCCCAGTCCTCGCTGGTGATTCCCACATCACTCTTCTGCAAGACATTTCCATTCCATTTCATGTTTGACAAAGATATGACAATTCTGCAATTTGGCAATGGCATTAGAAGGCTGATGAATAGGAGAGACTTTCAAGGAAAGCCTAATTTTGAAGAATACTTTGAAATTCTGACTCCAAAAATCAACCAGACGTTTAGTGGGATCATGACTATGTTGAATATGCAGTTTGTTGTACGAGTGAGGAGATGGGACAACTTTGTGAAGAAACCTTCAAGGGTAAGGAAAATTAATATTATCTTGAATATGAAAGTTATTTTACATTTAACAGCAAGAAACAAAAGTAAAAATATGCGCATTACTTCAAATTTTTGGTAAAACATGTTTGAAACAACTGTAAAAGAATTGTAACACTAATAAACTTAAAACAGAATTCTTTCTGCATTTGCTTGCTTACTCGATTCATTACTCCAAAAGTATTTATTAAATGTAGTCTGCCTTTTAATATCTTTATGGAGAGTTTTATAATGAAATTTGATAAATGTTTATATAAAATATATTTTCAAGTATCAAATACATGACTTAGGTTGAATAACAAGAGACATTATTTTATAACAAACAAGTCTACTTGTTTCTTGTAGGAGGCAACTAAATGGATTTTTAATCAACATTTATTAGCTAGGAAAAAACCAAATAATTTATTTGATTGTTACCGAATGTAGAGGTTAAAACATATTCTGTCATCTCATGGTAGAGAACTTTGGTAATTATTTAGTCTCAGGAAAGAAAGTTTGCTAACTCATAGTTGATCATACAAGCAAAGCTGGGAGAGAGGCTTCACACATGTATACAACTCCAGCAGAAGCACTGTTTGTTCCCCAGAATGAAAACAGATCTACTGTTTTTCTGTCATAAAATAATGAATCAATAATGAATCATTTAAAAATGAGTAATATTGAAAGATATTTATTGTAGCAAAAAAACGAAAAACGAATTATATACATTTTTGTTTAAAACAAAAAATACTATTGTAGCAAAAAATAAAAAACTAATTATATACACTTTTGTTTAAAACCAAAAATACTATTTTACAACTTCTTTTATCAAGAAACAATATATTTTGTGCATCTTCCCATGCCATTAGATATAGGTCTATTCAGCTTTCTTGGAGTCTTAGTGGTATCCCATTATATGGTTGTGCACTACTTTATTTTATTTATTTATTTATTTAGAGACAAGAGTCTTGCTCTGTCACCCAGGCTGGAGTGCAGTGGTGTGATCTCAGCTCACTACAACCTCCACCTCCAGGGTTCAAGCAATTCTCCCTGCCTGAGCCTCCCGAGTAGCTGGGATTATAGGCATGCGCCACCACACCAGGCTAATTTTTGTATTTTTTAGTAGAGACAGGGTTTTGCCACAGTGGCCAGACTGGTCTTGAACTCCTGACCTCAGGTGATCCGCCCACCTCGGCTTCCCAGGCTCTACTTTATTTAACTAGTTCCCTATGGAAGGGTATCTAAGTTGCTTTTGGCTTTTTGCTGCAATAACATACATGCACATCTTTGTCCACACGTGTGCAAGTAAACCTTCTTGTGGTCCAGTATGACCACTTGAAGCCCCATCTCTCTCACATCCCCTGGGTGCAGTCCTTTCTACTGGGTGGTTTGTTCTTTTAATTGTGTAGCAGAAGGCAGGGTTCCTTAGGTTCTGAAGGCACAGTTGAAATGGGGAAGTGGCCTCTCCTAAAACATTCAGATAACTCAATCTGAAGTCTTTGGAAAAATGATGACTTCCAAAAGGTAGTTCTGGAGAGCTACTCATGACAGAAAAAAATATTAGGATGAAAACCGTACCTTTGGAGGCCTTTGAACTTGCATACCTGCCAGATGGAGCAAGTACTAAAGGGAGAAGTGAAGAGAAGAGAAACATGCTGAAAGAGGAGGAAACCAAAAAAATAGAGCAAAGAAAAAAGTAAAAGGGAGGGAGGGAAGAAGCAAGAGAGGAAGGAAGGGTCCGTTTTCATGAGGACTATATTATACAAAAAAATAGAACTTCAGATTAACCAAGTGAGACCACTAACAAAAATTTACTAGCAAAAGTATCAGCATGCTGCTTAGTGAGAAAGCAAAAGCATTTTGCATTGTTCATTGCAAATCTTGATTTCTCTGTACACTCCAATATGCTCTTCAAACGTCTGCATGCATTTTAGAACTCATAGCAAATTGGAAATATAAGAAAGCAAATTGTTCCTTTTCAGTAGGTTGAAAAAAAAAAGAGTTTAAACACAAAGGGATTTTCACTGTATCTACTTCCCCTTCTTTTGTCTCAGAAAGGCGCTGGAAACTTGAATAAACCACAGTTGGTTCTCCTTTCCTTCGTAGGTTATGGACCTGAAAGGCCAAATGATATACATTGTTGAATCCAGTGCAATCTTGTTTTTGGGGTCACCCTGTGTGGACAGATTAGAAGATTTTACAGGACGAGGGCTCTACCTCTCGGACATCCCAATTCACAATGCACTGAGGGATGTGGTCTTGATCGGGGAGCAAGCTCGAGCTCAAGATGGCCTGAAGAAGAGGCTGGGGAAGCTGAAGGCCACCCTTGAGCAAGCCCACCAAGCCCTGGAAGAGGAGAAGAAAAAGACAGTAGATCTTTTGTGCTCCATATTTCCCTGTGAGGTTGCTCAGCAGCTATGGCAAGGGCAAGTTGTGCAAGCCAAGAAGTTCAGTAATGTCACCATGCTCTTCTCAGACATCGTTGGGTTCACTGCCATCTGCTCCCAGTGCTCACCACTGCAGGTCATCACCATGCTCAACGCACTCTACACTCGCTTTGACCAGCAGTGTGGAGAGCTGGACGTCTACAAGGTAAGGGCGAAGCAGGGAAATGATCATTTCACTGGCAAACTCTCTGAGGAACAAGTACTGTGCCTAGGACTTGAATTCTAATGCAATGGAAAGGCCACCTCTGTAGGGTCTTGCAGGCCCAGTCCCAGGAGCAGGTACGGTGCCTTCACTATGTGGGTGTTTTCCAGCCAGAAACAGCTCCGGATCTGCCCAGAAACAGGGATAATTGTTCCGTGAAAGGACTGGCACACTGTCTTCTCAAAGAATGAGCAAAGAATGGAGAGAAGATAGCGTGCTCAAGGAATGGAGGATGGGGTGTAGGACGTGTGAATAGGAGAAGTTTAATAGTCAGTGAGCCTGCCACTTCACTGCGGAAACCGAGTTGAATTATTAAGCATGAGATAATTCAAAGTATGGCTTATCCCAGGAAATATTATCCTTTGTATCTGTAAAAGTAAAGACACATGAGGATTATAAAAATTGCCTTTAAATAGATTACTTCAGTACAGAGTTAATACGATACTTTTCATGGCCAGTTAACAGAAATCAAAATCACCTACTTAAAGCATTTTTGCAGCTTGGCCAAGGGTGGAGACAGTTGAAAAAGAAAGACCTGTCTTCAAATCTCCTTCTCCGCCTTCCTTGCTTGTAAACTGAGAAAGTTAAAAAACCTTTTCCATCACCTCTAAGACAGAGAAAATAATGTTCATTCACAGAGTTTATACACATGAATAACACATATTATGTCCCATAATCTTCATGAACAGGATTGTTATAAAGCTTATGTTAGATAATATGTGATATTCCTCAGCCATACAGGATGAGCCAGGCATCATTGCAGGCTCTGGCAATATAGCAGTGGCGATCCCTGATACCTATTTTTTTTTTAACATAACTACTATTAGACTATTAGTAAGAGAGCTAATGAAGAGATTTCAAGTTCTGCCTGCTTCTTTAAAATGAAAACAGTTTTTACTGATTTAAATGACTTTGCTTTCTTTTAGATATTGGGACTAAGAATAAAGCCTACTTCTCATTTGCGTGGCTTGAATCATCCATCTTCTTAGCTTGCCACATAAGAATCTGGGATTTCAGAGCTGAACCCAACAGGAAATAAATAAATTATTGAGGAAGAAACAAATATTATTGGTGATAATACATAAGCTCTTGTCCTGTTTTGTTCTAGATGTTAGAAGTAAAACCTGATTTTTTAAAATTCCTAACAGGAAATTTCAAACAGAGCCATGATTCCCTTGGGAAAAAAGGAGGTCCGTGTATAATTACAGATAAAATAATTGGCTTCAGTTAGGTTAAGTTTCCTGGCCTCTTGTGGAATTTACTGTATTTATTTGTAGACGTTTTCTATCTTGAGACTGTCTCCTCCCTCAGAATTGTGAGAAGGAAGTCTTTCTTCCTTGCAAGCTGCTGTAATTGCTCACAGAAGAAGTAGTCCTTTCCTACTTTTTGTTTTTTTTATTAAGAATATAGGGTATAATTTTTAAATATCCTAACAAGCATATTGAAACTATGCTCCTCATTAAGGACAACAGGCACAGAGTTCCCTGATGAATCTAACTAGAGCTGTAGCTATATAGTAAATTGCCTTCCATTTCAGTCCTCATTTCTACTTTCTCTTCACTGCTGATATTGCTTGAGATTACTTGGACATAGCTGAAAATAAATACGGAAGGGTTTCAGATATACAAAATGTATAATCATAGTGCCAATGGCTTCGAAAGAATGGTCAGCCTTATCTATTCCAGGACTTGATTATACTTTATTTAGTTTTATTATATTTTTTATTTATTGGGGCATTATTTTAATTTTAGGGCTTTATTTAATTTTATTAAATAATATAGAAATAATATATGTAAATATATAATGTATAAATAATTATATAGTGCTAAATTAAAATAGGGGTTTTTTAAATTTTATTTTCTCTCTGTCTTCCCGGGTTATTTATTTTTTTTTTTTTGGCCACTTTTTTATTTCTCTCTGTGTTCATTTACCCACTGTTTCAACGAATATGTGCTGGATATCCAGAATCTGCCAGCATGGGTGGGCAATGGCTTGAGAGCTAGAGGGTACAATCCCTGTGAGAAGAGTTCACCTACGGAGAGGGAGAGGAGGGCAGAAAGGACAAATGCCAGTTTCATATGACAGGATGAAGGGACACAGTATGTGCAAGGGGCTGCAAGAGCAGATGCAGCAGGCCCCTAACATCAGATAGGGGTAGGGGTAGGACTTCTTCTAATTAGTGTATTTATTGAGCACCCGTGATGGCCATCATAATGAGCACTTCTTATGTACTCATTGCTGAAAAAAAGCTTATGGGTGGCATTGCTGTTTGGTTCATTCATTACTGAGCACAGGTAATATGGAGTGAATAAACCAGACAGAGGGCTTACATATGATTGGGGGGAAAGAAAGACAATAAACAAATGAGTAAGTTCACCGTATCTCAGTTAGTATAATAATGTGGAAGAAAAATAGAGCAGGTTAAGGGGAAGAAGAAGGGCAGTGGATAAAGAGCGATTGCTGTTTCTTAGAAGGTGATAGCAATCGGCTTTTCTAATAAAAGGAGATTTTAGCAGGGACGGAAGAAAAGGAGGGACAACCAAGTGGTCATCTGCGACGAGATTGCGCCAGAAGAAAGGAATAGCAAGTGGGAGCATGTTTGATATGTTTAAGGGATGGTGGAAGGCACACTGGGACCAAGTGAGCAATATGGAGAAGAAGAAGATAAAGTCAGAGATTAAGAGAAAGGTCAAGAAGAAATTTGGAACCATAATAAGGGGAATTTCTGAAGGTTTGCACCTCCTTTCTTTTTTCATTTTTCACACTCATCCTTTCACAATTGAGGCTTTCAGTAAGGACTATAGGGTGTTATAGTTACAATAAGTATGTGGAGGAGACGAAAAATGCAGCTCTTAGAATTACGGAGTTTGTAGACTTCAATTAACTATTTACTTTCTGCAGCCAGTGTCACAGACAGGTAAAAATTGCCCGTAACATCAATAGTGATGATGATGATGATAAGGTTAATACTTCGATTTTAGATAATAGCTTGATATCCAGTGGTCTTTCAAACACCACCATTGTTTTTACCTGCTGGTTCAACATCTTGATTTCTACAATTGTGATTAGTATCCATTAGACATGTAATTGCTATGAGAACCCAAAGGTTCCTTTTCTCTTTACTCTTATGACTATTAATATATTGGTTTTACATTGTACAATTTTACTACATTCACAGGACATTTATTGGGTAGCGACTTGAGGCAAAATACTGTTTTATGATGAGGAGGATATAAAATGAGCAAATGATCCCAACATCTTTAAGCAATTTATTATAATTCAAAAACACATTATTTGTTTCTACAAAAACCATCTTTCATGGTGAAAAAAAAGAAGGTGAAATGATACAATGAGTCAGTGGCAAATCTGGGAGTAGAAGCCAACTGTTACCGTGTTCACGGACTGTGCTGCCTCTCAGTGCAGTGAATGTAATGGGTCTAAATTGTGCACATTTTCTGAAAGAGAGCCATTTATAGGAGTATCTGACATTAACCCTGAACCTTCAGAGGGCCTGAGCAATGAGATTTCTGCTATATGACTTAATTTCTTCTATATGATGTAGCTGTGATTCTTCCTGAGTATTTATTTATGGTATGGAAAATACATTGTGTCTAGGTGGAGACCATTGGCGATGCCTATTGTGTAGCTGGGGGATTACACAAAGAGAGTGATACTCATGCTGTTCAGATAGCACTGATGGCCTTGAAGATGATGGAACTCTCTGACGAAGTTATGTCTCCCCATGGAGAACCTATCAAGGTAAGGCAGATGATACATTGTCACAAAAGCAAACACATATTAGTTGATTATCAAACACATGGTGTATCCGTTGGGGTTTAGTTGAGAGAGAAAGCAAAATCTATAAAGAGAGCACAATCTTCTCTAACTTGTTTACATTGGAAGAAATTTATTATAGGGTATTAAATGGCCTACAGAATCATTGAGAGGACAGAAGAAACCATCTTTAAGTAGGTTTCTCCTGTCCTCTATAAGCTTTCAAAAAATGCCTCCCATAGTATGGGAATTTCCTATCGTCAAAATAAAATGGCTCCTAAAAGCACACTTCACAACTGCCTTTTCAAAAATCTGAAAGCTGATTCCAGAACTATCCCACCAAACTACAGTCAGGAAACTGCCATGTTGCGAAAGCTGCTGCCTCTCCAAAACTGCACCTACTGCAATAATCAGCAAGGTGGCCACCCTGCATCATGACTGTTACAAAATGAATGATGGGAAAATGGACTCTCAACTAAGCATGCCGTAGAAAACACAAAGGCTTCCACAGCTTGAGTTGTAGTGGAGATCGTGCCTGCCAAATCCCATGCAACTGTGCATCTGATTTACTAAGCCTAACTGCATTTAGAAGCTGCAAGTTCATTTGGAAAATGTACTTTTAGTTTTCCAATCCCTGGAGGAGAAGATATTACATTTGAATGGATGTTGACTGCTAATCCACCAATATTTTCCAAGGCACATGACATTTCAGAACTTCTAGATGAGCCAGATTCCAGAATAATATCTTACCACACTTGAGGAAATAAAGTTAACATAGTGGGCATTGGTTTAATAGATAGAACCTAAGCAGATTACCTTTACTTGTCTCATTTACAGTGAATCTGCCCCTTAATCTTTATAAGAGAGTCCTCAGTTGACTACCTTCAGAGATAAGTCTTTGAAGTATTGTGAAACCTTGTCTGGTATGCTATAAAACATATAGCAAAGAAAGAAGATATTTAAAAACAAAACTATATCTACAAGTTTATCCTTAACAATCTTTAACCTTAATAGAAGCTATATGTTTAAGGCTTCATAACGATTTTCTAAGTCTATTGTCATCCCATTTACATGTTGTTGTGCAACATACTTTTCTAAATTTAGTGGTACAAAATCATAAACTTTTATTATGCATGGATCCTGTGTATCAAAAATTTGGATAAGGCATAGCAGGAATACCTCGTCTGTGCTGTTCGGTCTATGGGACCTCAGCTGAGAATATGCAAATGGTTGAGGCTGCCTAAAATAGTTGGGATTGCAAGGATTGGAGTTGGAAGATTCATTCGAAGACTGCTGCTTCACTTACATGTCTGATTCCTTGGTGGGGATGGCTGAAAGGTGGAGGTCAGCTGGGATTGTTAGGGTTGCATATGGTACACTAATATGTATTTCTTATGAGGTGGTTCAAGTCCCACTGAACAAGACTGGTGGAAGCTGCATGACCTAGTCTTGGAAGACACACAGTGACACTCCACCGTATTCTATCGGTCAGGGCAATCATCAGTCTTTCCAGAAGAGAGCGGGTTTAGAGCCCATCAATCAATAGAAGGAGTATAAAGTAACTTGCAGCTATGTTTTAAAAACATCATAACACCTGATTTTTTGAGATTTAGTTTCTATAATTACATATTTTAGAGGAAGACTATGTATTTCTTTCTCTTTCTAAGGTGTTTGAGGGGGGCTTGTAGCATCAAAGTAAATATTAAATATATTTAGACTATTAATATTTTCAGTGATTTCCTCATAAATGCATTTTATAATTAAGATGTATATGTCTGGAATGGGAGAATTTATGGGATTTTTGTTATTTGTAGAAATGTATTTTTAGATTTTTCTAAGTTGGAAGAGTTATTTATAGCTAGTTTCAAAGATAGTTACCTGGGTAACGATAGGTTAGTTTTAAAGACCTATAAAGTGAGTCATTAATCATACCTTTTTATGCATACTAACGTGCAGTACTGGGAAATATCTGACAGCCTTAAGAGGTACCTGTGAAACATCACAGAGGCAGTGTGGAGAGTATTTTTAGTAGGGAAACTTTAACGTGTATCAGAAAGTAGCATACTGTGACTTAAACATCGTCTCATTTAATCCTTACAGTAACACTTTAAAGAGGAATCTATAATTCAGCAGTGGGCAAGAGCAGTCAAGTCTCCTATGTGTCAGGATTTGGAGTCATGTCCACGTGGCTTCAAAGCCCAGGCATTTCCTGCTTCTTACCCTGCTACCTCCTGGTACAGAATTGAAGTGAAAGAATAGAACATATTTTCTTTTTTTTGTTTTTCAAACTCTGTACTTTCCTCTAGCATGTCACATGTGCTAATCATTCATCTATTCACTAATTCCTATTGATTTCCTCACTAGCATCCATCCAGTCAGTCTTAGAAAGCAGCAGGTGGGTTGGGGACAGAGACCAGTGGGCTGAGGATAACAGTGAAAGTCAGTAGGTGACAAGTGAACATGGAAGCAAACTTCTAGTACCCCTCCGTTCCTCTTCCCAGAAGCCTATATGTGAAATGGGCTATGCCACAAGTGGTTCCAAGGAGAAGATGCCCTTAGCAGGTTTCTACTTAAACTTTTTCCGGGAGCCAGAATTCTGCCTTTGCCTTTCGTTATTTCACATGGTAGTCTGTTACCAGTGAAAAGAGATATGCTCAGGCCACGATGTCTGTCTTCAACACATTGTGTTTTAAATCTTGCTGATGAGTTTGAAAAGCTCTGTAAGAAAATTCTGGGGTTGAGAGTGAAATTCAGAGCTGGAGAAGGGGAAGAGGGCAGCACGGGGTGGAAGGACTAAAAGGGACGCTTGTCTTACCTGCATGGCTTCGGTTTTTATGAGCAGAACGTATTCATATTTTAATTATGAAATAAGATTAAAATGCTATGGTAATTCTAACATATAATAAACTAGAATAACTAAATATAGGCAGAAAACCTGGTTTAACCAGAAGAGTGCTCACAGAGAGCAAAAATTCCTCAATTGAAATATGTTAAAGTCATGGCTGATATTTAAGGGCAGAAGAGAGTCTTTATCTAACTGTCTGTCTATCTATCTATCTATCTATCTATCTATCTAATCTATCACTCGTTATATGTGTAAAATCATATTCTCCTAAAGGATACAAAGCCAGATATATAATAGATATCTAAGTTTTGCTTGTTAAATAAAACCTTGGTGAAGAAAGTTATTTAAAAATAATCAAACCCTGCATTTTATAGGTGAAAACATGAGCAGAGGGAAGTAAAGAGACTTAAGGAAGCCAGACTACCAGTTACCGGTAGAGTTTGTTAGAATGCAAAGTTTCTGATTCACAGGCTAGTGATTTTGTTTGAAAAGTTTGTAGAATTCATATGACATCTTAAATGTAAATGAGTCTGGAAAGTTTCTAGCAGATATCTGAAATTAGTTACTAAAAGTAGGCAGAACTGAAGTCTTCTGATTTCCAAATTATACCTAAGTTACTGAGTTCTTGGTCTTCGTTCAAAATGCATATATCTAATACAACTTTTTAAAATGGTGGAATAAACATAGAGTTTGAAAACGAACATGATATTGTCATTATGATTTAACATAAACCCACTTTAGCTTGCTTTGTAGCAGCAGTAATTTAAGCATTTGTGAAACCTTTCAGATCATCAAGTAATCAGACCTTTTGAAAATTTCATTGTTAAATATCCTGCTTTGGCTAGGCAAGGTGACTTATATTTGTAATTCTATCACTTTGGAAGGTTGAGGCAGGAAGATCACTTGAGCCCAAGAGTTTGAGAATCCACAGGGCAACATAGCCAAGACCCTGTCTCTACAAAAAAATTTAACACTTAACCACGTGTGGTGGTGTATGCCTGTAGTTCCAGCCACTCAGGAGGCTGAGATGGGAGGATCATTTGAGCCCAGGGGTTTGAAGTTACAGGGAACTATGACGGTGCCGCTGCGCCACAGCCTGAGTGACAGAGCAAGACTCTATCTCTAAAAACATAAGTAAAATAAGATAAAACATTCTGTCCCAGTGGCTCTCCAAATACTGGAGACTTCGAGAATTCCTAAAATTTTGCCACAACACATCCTAGGCTGCCTCTTTTATCAAGGCGTGTAACAAATCTGACTTTTTTTTTTATCAGTCTGGATTTTTAGTTTAATGTGTATAAACATTGTCATCTGGACTTAAGTAACTTCCACTTTCTGCTTCCTCTGTCATTTTCTGCTTAAATAGTACAATTTCATTTCCCCAGTTATGTCATTAGAATAGTGGAATAGTGTTCGGTATAAAGCGGTTTTGAGGTAAAATGTCTACAAAACGTGTTTAATGTCCTGAGACCTACCTCCATTTGCCTTTCTTTGTCAGGGTTTGGGGAAACGACTCTAGGAGTCCAGAAATTATGTCTGTCTCACTTGATGGAGAGGTGGCAGGTTTACATAAACAGCTCATAACCTCCTTGCTGTGTTGCCGTGGTACCTATCATCCCTGTGCATGGTAACTTGTTTCAGGTGTTGAAGACTGGCAAAATTAAGATAGTTTGTGTAATAAATCTAAATGGAAAAGAGTTAAGAGGTGTGACTATTGATTCTGTACTAGTAATTTTTTTTTTCTGAGACAGTCTCGCTCTGTTGCCAGGCTGGAGTGCAGTGGTGCAATCTTAGCTCATTGCCACCTCCGCTCCTGGGTTCAAGTGATCCTCCTGCCTCAGCCTCCCAAGTAACTGGAACTACAGGAGCGAGCCTCCACATACAGCTAATTTGTTGTATTTTTAGTAGAGACAGGGTTTCACCATGTTGTCCAGGATGGTCTCGATCTCTTGACTTTGTGATACACCCGCCTCAGCCTCCCAAAGTGCTGGGATTACAGGCATGAGCCACTGAGCCCAGCCTGCACTAGTAATTTTTAATTGCATATAAGGAGTAGAGGGAAGTTGGCTGGAGGTTTTGAGGAAAGGGGTGGTGTGCTGAGGGTGAATGGTAACATAATTTAGAAAGGGTATTCAAACATCACTGACAAGGAGGAAGTGTTTTACCAGTGACTGGGAACATCATGTTATTTTTTGCTTTCAGATGCGAATTGGACTGCATTCTGGATCAGTTTTTGCGGGCGTTGTTGGAGTTAAAATGCCTCGTTACTGTCTTTTTGGAAACAATGTCACTCTGGCTAACAAATTTGAGTCCTGCAGTGTACCACGAAAAATCAATGTCAGTCCAACAACTTACAGGTAGTAATTATGTTAAACACCTAAAATCTCTTGTTATTTATGTGCAATTGTCATTTTTCCCCATAACTTTTTTCTTCCTTAATCATAAAGAAAAAAGAAAAGTGATAAATTTTATCATCCTCACTTTAACTGTTTTTACACTACTTATTAGCCTCTTAAGAATGACTCACCTGAGGTGTTCGTGGCCCAACTATAATCCATGACAGATATTACATATTCTTCCATCACTCTTCTTTTAGAAGCATATATCCATACTCTCAGTATGTAGATAGGTGTTCTTACATCACCTAGTATACTGCAGTGAAATTCTGGCACTAACCACCCAGACTGAGCAGTCATAACCACAAGTTATAGGGCATAAAACCCAACAAGCCTGCCCTTAATTCAGATGCCAACCATCCTTCAGGATCTAAGTGTGCATTTAGACTGAATGAGCTACAAATTTGGGTGCTCCCATGAACCTCTCAAGTTAGATAATTAGTTAAAATGACTCACAGTACTTAGGGAATTGCTATACTTACTATTACGGTTTTTTAAAGGATACAAATGAGGACCAACCAAATGAGAAAACAGAGTGAGTAAGGTCTGGGAGGGTCCCAGATGCAGGACTTTCATGGAATCAGAACTTAACTCCCTCTGATCACATCAATGGGTTCACAAAGCAGGAAGCTCCACCTCACTGAGCTTTGAGTTGGTGTATAGAATCTTATTGCTTTCATTATGTAGGCGTGATTGGTTGAATCACTGGCCATGGGATCGAACTCAGTCACCAGCACCACTCTCCTCCCCAGAGGTTAGGCTAGCACAAAACCCCAACCTTCTAATCACAAGACTGATTTTTCTGGTTCCCTGCCTCCATTCTGAGTCATCTCATTAGTATAAGCTCAAATATGATCCAAGGGCCTCATGGAAAACAGATACTCCTATAACTCAAAAAAATTCCAAGAGTTTTAGAAGCTCCCTCCCTGCAATCGAGGACAAAAGCCAGTCAAGCTCCCTATCATCAAGTGTTTTTCAAAGATTGCAGTTTTGTGAATTGGCAGCAAGTGTTAACACAGAGGAGCCATGTGTCATCTCTCATCAGAAGAATCTCCTTTTTCACTGTCTCCTTGACAACATGTAGTGTACACCCTGAGTCTATAAAATCTGTCACTTTGGCATCACTTATCCACTTTTAACCAGACAATAAACCAATCCGTGGTAAGTAGAAATACATCTATCATATACATTTTGTCTCATTATAGGAAACTTTAAAGTAACAAAAAAGGTTTTCAGATCTATGGAGTAGCTAAATTATACCAAGCAAGTTAACTTTTCTATTATCAGAAATAACTCTTTAATAAAATATCATCTTCTTGTCTTCTCCCTTCTTCTTCTTTTTTTTGAGACCAAATCTCATTCTGTGACCCAGGTTGGAGTGTGCAGTGGTGCAGTCTTGGTTCACTGTGAACTCTGCCTCCGAGGTTCAAGTGATTCTCCTGCCTCAGCCTCCCAAGTAGCTGGGATTACAGGCACCCACATCCATGTCTGGCTAATTTTTGTTTTTTTAGTAGGTACTGGGTTTTGCTGTGTTGGCCAGGCCAGTCTTGAACTCCTCACCTCAAGTGATCCACCTTGGCCTCCCAAAGTGCTGGGATTACAGGTGTGAGCTAATGCACCCGGGCTTCTCCCTTCTTAAAGTACCAACATCCTTCCCTTTCCAGCCCAGACTCTCAGTTGATAATCTTGCCTCATATTTCACAGCTAGACTAGAAGTCAGATAAGAACTTTGCCATCTTCACACTGTAGGTTCCCTCAGCAGAGCTACCCCAGTACCCATCTCCTCCTTCTTTGTTCCCCTTACATTGGGCTAGCTCCCCTCCTGCCCCTGGTTGATCCAGTTTTACTCTGAGTGATATTTCCTCTCACCTTCTCAATAACTTTTCTGCAGAACTTAACTGCTTTCTCTCTATGATCAATTTCTCTCTGATGAAATGATATTCCCAACAGAACACAACCGTATGTATTAAAGCTCTTGAAAAAATAAAAACTTTCTTGTTTCTTGTTCTCCTGCTACAATTTTAAATTTCTGCTCCTTTTTAATAGCAAAACTGAAAGACGTTGTCTACATTCACTGTCTCTATTTTTTCCACCACTTATTTTCACTTCAACTACTCCAGTCAGTGTTTCCTCCACTGAAATGGTTCTTATCAGGGTCATCAGTGTGCCTTGCTAAAATCACTTGTCAATTTTCTCTCCTTATTGTCCTCAACATCTCAGTAGCATTTGAAATGGCTGAGAACTCCCTCATTTAAACATTTTCTTCCTTAAATTTTTGGCACCGCACTCACCTAGTTTTCTCACTACCCCGTGTCCGCACCTTCTCAGTGTCTTGTTGGCACTCCTTCCCTACCAAACCTGTGCTGCAGTGCCCAGAGCCTCTGCGTCTGAACTTTTATGACTGTACCCATTTTTAAAAAAATCTTTTGCCCATCCTATAATTCTCCATGGAGCTACAGATCATATATCTATCCTATTCCATATTTCCACTTGGATGACTAATTGACATATTAAAATTAACTGGACCAAATTAGAATGAGTGATTTCCCACGCAGACTGATGAAATCCACTTCCCACCCAGGCAAGCTTATCAATCACCTTAAAAGTGATATCACCATCCACCTAGTTACTCAGACCATCTACTTTACAGTGATCATTTCTTCTCCTATCTTTAACGAGCCACTCCTGAACTACCATAGGTAGAGCAACAACCTTCTCCCCACACACCCTCACATTATCTTGTCTTCTCAGTTCGCGCCTGCATCTGAAATTGTCTTATGTAGTATTTATGTGTTAATTTCCTGCCTCCCTTTGCAGAATGTTAGCTTCCTGTGGTACACATTCTATATCCCCAGCTCCTAGATCAGTGCCTGGAACACAGAAGTAAAGCTATTTCTGTGTTTACTGGTTGATTATTGACTCCTGGATATGAAAATAACTCAGTATAGACTGAGAACTAGAAAAGTCTCTGGGGTTCATTGTAATGGTAATTGGCCTATGGTCCTATCGGGTGTAATATAGGTAGGGATAAGAATCGATGCCCTGAAACAATATGATTCCACTCTCTCCGTAGGCATTAAGAGGAATCATCCTATTAAGCAGGAGTCAGTGGCTTGTCCTTCCACTGAGAGCTGAGCTTCCCCTTCAGTGTTCACTGATGCATTATGTGTGCATGTGCATATTGAAGAATCCTATCTTAAAACAAAACCTCTACATATAAAAAGTATATTTTCCTTTTTCTTTTACATTATTTTTAACAGTATAAAACTAACTTTTTCAAAAATCTTTAATTTCCTATCTCAAAGTCGGGTGGTCTTGAGTTATGTCAGGAGACACTGATATTAACTACTCATTTTTCTCCAAAATATAATTCAGGATCTCAGGTATTTCATCAGAGGACCTCGACATATTGACATATATTTCTGGCCACAAAAGAATGCTCATGTCTTAAATCTTCGATTCACTATACTGGGAATGTTACTAGAAATGCACGTGTAGGTTTTTATGCCATAGTGTTATTTTTTAAATAAACTTATTAGTGTAGTAACACATGTCCATTTTAGAAAATTTACAAAATTAGTAAGTTACTTAGTAAATAATAGGAAAAACTCATAATCTCACTACCCAGAGATAGTAACTGTTAACATTTCTTTTTTTCAGTTATGTCGATATGCACATACATGAACGATATTGAAATTTGAGTTTAATTTACATTAAACTTTATTCAGCTTATTCGCTAAAGTCAGTTCTACTTTTTATAGACAAATATGATATGGCTTTCTTCTCTTTTGTGTTGATTTCAATACTAATTTACTGTCCTTTTATGCTCATATATTTATGTCTTGCCTAAGGGAAAGCAGTAGTTAATACTGTTTTATTTAGGCAAATATAAATACTTAATGTGAAATACTTTTAACAACATTTTAAATTCCTTTCTTAGAGAGATACTTCACTTTTTTTTCCATATGTTAGGAAAACAATATAAATAATTTAAATTTCAATTAAACATCCATGCTTTGGGAAATTTAGTCAATAGTAGGGGGCATCATTTTAGTTTTACTCAAAGTATAGGACAAGAAATGGATGCTAAAGAAGGCGTGCAAATATCAAATGCAATTTTCTTTGGAGAGCTTTATTGGCAATACATTAAATTCTGGAATGATATTTCTTTAGTAATAAAATAATCTGTTTAATATTGAATGTAGCTCCCTTAATATATTTGTAAATACAGGTAAATTTAGAACACAGAATACATACATATACCAAAAAAAATGTTTATCTCCAAATTTCCACTTCCAAATTATAATCAGTGATTCAGAATGTGGCATTGTAATGACGTTTATACATTCCTGTCTTTTAAACATTGTAAGGAGTTTTACTCTAATTTTAGGGGATAATACTCTGCATTTTGTTGGCTTTTCTTGACTTGAGGAAAACAAATAGAAACTACATTAGATAGTGTTAAAGTTTCAGGTCATGGATTAAGGATAGAGGTTTATGTGGTGACCCAAGGATCATTAGAAACAAAAATGGCAAGTGGGGAGGATGCGTGGATGCTGGCCAGTGTGTGGGGTAAACAGGCCTAGGACCTCTTGTTTGTAGGACAAGTCTGAGCACATGGTGCTAGAGAAGCAAGAATTGAATTTTGTAAGAAGAAAGAACAGAGTGAATAAAGGAATATAAGAAAGATAACAGAGAATAGGAGAGTTGATGCAATAATTTGGGGAAAATGATGTCTGCTGAAGAAGATGTAGAGAAAAATGTCCACCCTATGAGGACATCTAGGCTGTTGCTGCCTTTTTTGGGTGTTACTATCATCAAGCTTTCATCTAAATGGTTTGTTTTTCTAAATGGTTTTTCTTAAATATTCTGATTTTTTTAAAGACAATATAATGAACATTTCTAACTCTATGACATTCTAATTATGTTTGTCTGTTAAGTTTCTTTAAAAAGCATAGAATTTGTATTCAGAAGACATGCCTTAGAGTCCTAAACACAGATACCAGATGTGTGATCCAGAGCAAGGCCCTTAATAAATTCAGATGATGCGCTTTAAAGCCACTTGTAAAGGCTGAATATTTTTATATAATACATTTAAATATGAGATTGTGATTGTAATGAACATATTTAGTAGGAAATGTTGGGTTGTCATAGGTAGAAAAAATAAGTTTATCAATCACCTATAGTTTTATACATTTCTATTTATTAGACTCATAGTTCTATACATTTTTATATTTAATTTTTAAACGTATAGAAAAATAACAAAGCAAACAAGATGACACTCATATAGCCAATACTAATATTTAAATATCAACATTTTCCCATATTCATTTCAGATTTCTGTTTTATAAAAAATAAAATGTAAAGTAAATAGATATTAATATAATATAATAAAATATAAAATATGACCTGGTGCCTGTCACACACTCTGACACAATGGATCCTATGTGCTTTATAGTTTATACGAGCTGAGAATATATGCTGTCTGCAGGCAATCTCCCAAATACAGATGCATGTTCAGCAGCTTCTCCACAACTCATCAATAAGATGTCATTTCTGCTTTCCAGGAAGGAAAATGGATAGAGAGAGGCAGGTATATCACTTTCATTTAGGTCCTTCCAGGTAGAAAAATAAAGCCAGAGGAAAACAGATTCCCAATCAACATGTCCATATCCTTTATATGACTTGCCTTGAATCCACTCAGTGTTATGTTTCTGAGATAGTTTCCTTGATAAAACATAAGTCTAGTTATAAATCTAGATCATTCATTTTAACTATTGCTAATGGAGTGGTTTACTGGTAAACCAGCTTTGGAGGATGAGATAGAGAATCCATGATTCGAGCATTTGTCAATTTCTGTGGTGTTACTATGTACACTCCGGCAGCTTTCAGGCTATGGAGGGCTTAACTGTCTTACAAAGTTTCTGAGTATTTAACAATTGGCTCTCACAAGCCATGTATGAACTAGATCCAGCATGTTACTATATTTGCATGTGATATAATATGTATTCCAGAGTATGAATAAGTCAGACTCCATCTTCTATCCATGGTTAATTAGAGTGTATCCAATTTTTCATTATTACAAATAGTGATTCAATAAATATCTTTATACTTATGTCTTTAGATAATATAACTAAAAATGGTATTCCCAGACCATAGGCCATATCCAGTTTCAGCCTTACTAACCATTAATTAGCTGTTCAAATTGATTTTACCAATCTACACTCTACCAACAGTGTATGAAGGGTGCTATTCCCCAAAGCCTGATATTGTCAAACTTACTGTTACCTGTATGATAGGCCTGGTGTGATTTCTAATTGATGCTTAGTCAGTTTTTAAAAATCAATTTACTTAATTTTCACAACTGTCCTAAGGAATACGTACTATTATTATCCCGATTTTAAAGGCTGGATAATGGACATCTTTTCTGCTAGATCTATCAGACTTTGAAGCTTATACTTTTAAACTGTAATTCTATAACTTTTCATTATATATTCTCAAATAATAGCCACTCAAAAATATTTACAAATTCATGATTAAGGCATCATTTTTATTAGTTTTGTTTTGCAGATTACATATTTATTGATGCACTGATGAAAATTAAACTTTCATTCTTGAGACAGATTTCTATTCAGTGGTTTCTTCAGTAGATAGATGTCACAGCACCAAAATCTCATTCAACATCATTATTGTATTTAATTTAGACATGACATTACAGACCGGTGAGTAGAAGACCATGGCCTGTTTGGGTAAATATAATACATGCTTCTCTGTAGAAGTTGGTTGAGAGCCCACAACTATGTGACATTTTTCATGCATGGCCTGAGTATTAGATTAGAGAGGCTTATTAGGTTCGCATTTGATGGAAAGCTAGGGAAGCAAATGGGAAGAGGTGCCAACAGCTTAATCAGTAAGATTAGAATTTAAAATGGGTTTAGCATAATTAACAAGCAGTAAAATAGCAAACAATATAATTTGGTGAACAGATGAATTTCGGGAGAAAAAATACTGTTAATAATAATTAGTAAGCAGAGTGCTGATATGTACAATTAAATCTCATTTGAGTCTTAATTTGATTCATTTTTACAAATCTAGAATTTACAAAAATTCTATTGAAAGATTCAAAAGTTGTTCTCACATCATTTTTGTCATTATAATTTTGGTTCACAATTTCCTGCCCACATGATTACTTTTTTTGTCTGTGATTATAGTAAAATTTACAAAATTAATGAATTGATAAATGGATGTCTTACCTCTTTCAACTTAGGAAATCTTAATACTATTATGGCTATGTAT
The DNA here is from genome assembly GCF_009761245.1 of Sapajus apella. Classification (NCBI taxonomy): domain Eukaryota; kingdom Metazoa; phylum Chordata; class Mammalia; order Primates; family Cebidae; genus Sapajus; species Sapajus apella. The sequence goes on along the minus strand of NW_022437007.1, from coordinate 9,416,559 downwards.
GGATACTTTGCTATTATTAAATCTTTGGATTATTTTTTCATTACTATAAATTGCACTGTTATGTGGATATTATCTTTGCAAAAATATTTTATAATTTGGTTCTAGTGTAAGTGAAATACATTAGTTGACACAATTTTCTTATTGTGAATTGATTCTTCATTGTACTCGTGTGAAGATGTCTGTTAACTTCATTTGTCTTTTCCTGTCAATCACACGTAAAATCACTGGTTTATTAATATTCTCAGTAACATTCAGTTAGTTAAGTTGTCCTTTTTTTGAGTGGACAAACATTTATGTCAGTATTTTTATTTTAATATTTTCAGATTACTCAAAGACTGCCCTGGTTTTGTGTTTACCCCTCGATCAAGGGAGGAACTTCCACCGAACTTCCCCAGTGAAATTCCTGGAATCTGCCATTTTCTGGATGCTTACCAACAAGGAACAAACTCAAAACCATGGTTCCAAAAGAAAAATGTGGAAGATGGCAATGCCAATTTTTTAGGCAAAGCATCGGGAATAGATTAGTAACCTATATGCCTATTTATAAGTCTTTGGGGTTTGAAGATGTGTAGACCCTCTGAAAGCACTTTAGGATTGTAGATGGCTAACGAGCAGTATTAAAATTTCAGGAGCCAACTCACAATCTACTCTTTCTTTCATTTAACATAACAAAATGTGTTCACTTCAGTACTTCAGCTCTTCTGTTAAAAAGAAAAAAAAAGAAACCTTAAAAAGTTACTTTTTGGGTAGTATTTCTGTTATATAACCATCATCACTTATTACCTGTACTCAAAATTCAGCATCTTGTACATATATCAGATAATTGTAGTCAATTGTACAAAGTGATGGAGTCACCCACAATCTGATATCCTGGTGAAACGCCATGGTTATTAAAGTGTGCTTGTGATAGTGTTGTCTTAAAAAAGGATTTTGAATAGAAATTACATTCTTTGACACCGTAAGTTCTTTCAAACTTTCAACTCTGCATTTTATTGCATTTTCTCATTTAACTGTTAGCATATGCTTGAATATAGGATGATCTTTTTTTCTCTATTGCATTTTCTTCTTTTTTTCTTTTTTAGAAAATAAGCAATTAGGGGTTAGATGCAATATGAATATAAAACAGTTCTGTAAATATCAAATATTATTTTTAGTTGTTGAAGTTACAAATACTCTCCATAGTAATGTGTGTTATAACAATAAATATTTCTTTTGTGTGACTTTTTAAAATTCTACAATGGTAAAGGCTATTTTAATTCATATTAGTGTTTAATTTCTATTAATTCATTTTACTATCATGATAGCTAAGTATTCAAGATAAAAGAGGTTTGTATCTTGTAAAGTGCAGTAATATAACTCTAATCTAATTTAGCTGAAAGCAACATGGGAATAAAGTAATGATCCAGAGGACCCACCGTAAAGGACATTGGTAAAACATTCACACATGTGCACATACATGGAGGCACAATTGGAGCAATGTGGACCTACTTCAGCAGACATCTTCTGTTGCCACGATGAGCCATTTACAGTTTTAAGTAGAAAATCTAGGTATGGAAGTAGAAATAAGACTTGTCCTTTTGTGGATATCTCATTTTTCATGAGTATTTGGGATGAACATTTTGGTGTATGTTTATGTGCTAAGAATCAAATTTTTGTCTCATTAAATGTACATATAATAAGTTTTTTTAATTCTGTTTGAAATATCTTGATTTTTTTTAAGAGACTCAGTATTGATAAAGCAAATAAGGCAGTGACTACATTAGGGAAATTTCTGCTATTTTTTTCTAGAGCTTCACCTTTTTTCTTTGGTTTTACATAAACCTTTAAGCAGCTATGATCTTTTAATTTTAATTATGTCAGTTGAAGTTTTCTGGTGAACTAAAATATCTACATTTTGGTTGAGGATAAGGATTTGATTTTTAAAAGCTCAAATTTAAAGTAAGAAAAAGATGAACATTAAACAGTTTTAAAATGAATATTAGCAGAGCCATAGATATGCTAAACTCTTAATTGGGGTTCTGAGAATCAGTTTAAAAATTCTTTAATTGCCTTCATTTGTGCCCAGGCTTCTCCACAGTGACATCAGGAATGGTTATTACTGATTGGCCTCTAGTATTCCGAGGGTACCGCTATAGATAATACAATAATGTTGTTTACTAAGGGATAACCCAGTGTCTTACAGGACTGACTTTGACTCAATGAACACTCACCCTATTATTGGAAAGTACCATAGGCCTTGAGAAAGTATAGTTACTTTCTCAAATATATGAAGTTAAATCACTACTTACAAGGAAAGTAAAAATATAAATACATTTTTCTTTCTGGGACCAAACTCTTATAGGGAAATAATAGAAACAAAGAAAATGTAAAAGCATAAAATGGAATGTAGTCTTGATCAAACATTTCTGCAGACCTCAATTTGCTAACGATTTGTACTCAAAAAGTTTATAATTCAGTTAGAATTCAGAAAGTGTTTTCTGTGTTTGTGATAGATTAGCATATATACAAAATAAATGTGGGGAAATGTATGTAATCTTGATGAAAAGTTGCATGGGAGTTTCTTGTACTATTCATGCAACTTTACTATAAATTTGGTATTTTATCTAAATAAAAAACTACCAAAAAATATTTTCACTGAGAAATTAAATCATCTGTGATAGGTTCTCCAGTCCAGCCTACAAAGGCCCATTAAATACAGAATAATCTGTGGATCTTAAAGAAGATGAACATACATTTCTATGACAGAGTACATATGAAATTCACAATTTAGATACTAAAACATTTAAGGAGTTTCTTTTTTCTCTATCTTATCTGCTTTGAAGCGTAGAGATTAGGGAGACACTTTTCAGATCCAGACCAGTGATGGTAGCCAGAGTAGAGACCCTGGAGCATAGATTCTTAAAATAAATAAGGGAACAAAGTCAGAGCTTGTGAGGTATTGAGGATGGGAAAAAAAAGTGGACAAACAGGGCCTGTAATCAGGTTGGGGACTATGGGTACTGAATTACATTGCCATTTAACTATCCCAAAAATAAGATTGGGTCTCAAGACTGCTTCCCTAACAGACTGTTTCTCCTGAAAATCCAGGGGCTGTTCCTTCTGTTCTGATATATAGTTTCCATTCATGGCTTCTTGTCCCGTTATTTTTTTGTGTCAAGTGCCCTATATAAATTAGCTCCTTAAACATATTTCTCAAGCAAGCACGGAGTTATACTGAAGTTTTCTAAAGATGCTTTGCATCAAGAAGCAAAGGGAAATACAGAATTAAAATGTTTCTTCCCATTTTTTGCTTTGCCTTTCTATATCTATCTAGACTTTGTAAGAAAATGCAAAGCATATATTTAAGAAAACCTAAATACAAATAGATTCATTTACTTATTTTCTTTTATTCATTCATCAAGAATTATTGAATGCCTACTATGTGCCAGGAATATTGCTATATTTTTGAAATTTAAAGATAAAGTATGGCCCAATTAATTAAGAAAGGAAAGCGAAAGACAAATACAAGACATGATTACAACATTCTGTGTGAGCACAAAGTAGGGGACTCAGTGCTTAGGGAAGTCTTTGGTCTTAGAGTTCAACAAGCAGAGAAGAGGAAGGGCATGGTCTAAGCAAATAAATTACCACACACAAAGAGATGGGGTCTTGAGGGTGCGTAGCACTTTCTGGACAGTCAGTTGCCTGGGATGAGCTGGGAGGGGGGAGAATAATGACAAAAGACCATCTGGACAAAAATCACCAAGGGTTATGTGTGTCACGTAGAGGTGTGCCATGAGAGTTATTACTATTGTAACATTAATATATAGTAATTAATAACTATACATTGCACAGCTTTACATGACCTTAGTTATCAACATTATTACCATAATAGTAATATTAACTACAATAAGAGCTATCATTCACTTGAGGCACTTTTTCAAAATAGATCTTACAAAAGAAACAAAAAGAAGCAGTAAAACGAGAAAAATCAGATCCATTGGCTTCTGTTTCCCTCTCCAACAGTTTTAAAGCTACTAGATAAAAGAGGGATCAAGTCTTCAGGGAAGAGAATGGTATGATCAGATGTGTGTTTTCCAAAGACTATCAGAAATAGGATACTTTTCAAGACCTGGGAAATATTTGTATCCATGGATAAGGATAGATACGATGGGTATTTACTTGCACAGGTGACTAAAGCAACATCTGTTTATGGCTCAAGAGAAAATGATTTATTTTATATCCTGGATATTTTGCCACAAGCATGAGCAAAAAGCTGGGATGTCTGGCCTTGGAATTTTATATCAGTCTCAAGGCTATTAGTCTTTCAGATTCTTTGGTAGGGAGGGAAGAAGAGTTGCCTCAGCATTTTAACTAACCTGTCTGCCAAATTTCTTCTTCCTGATATTTCCAGCCACAGCAAGGCAAAGACTTCCCAGCCCTGTCCCAGGTTAGGTTAGAAGAAGGCATGGGATGGAAGGAGGTGGTTGTCTGTGGTAGGCCTCACAAATGACGCAGATGAATAAACAAGAGTGTCTAGTCCAAGTGGTGTCTGAGGAATAGACATCAGTTCTCAGAGATTACCCAGCTGGAAAACTGCCCAGATGGAGCTTTTCATGCAAAGCCCCAATGAAGTCTAGTGCCGTAGAATGCTTTAAATCCATGGTCAAGCCCCTGTTGATGCAAATGTTAGTAGCCCCAATGAATTAGTGCAGTAGTGTTAGGTGCATGGGTTTGACCTACATAAATCATTATTAATAAGTAAAATGGAATCTTTGACGCCTATTTGTTGAGGAGCTTGTTTGATCACTACCTTTCACTGAACAATAAAACATAGATCATTGATGTCACCTCATTTTGCACTTTGATGCTATTTCACTCTTCAGGTGGTTGTACTTGGACAGTTAAATGAAGTCCGACTTGAAGGGTGCAGAGATGGAGAACGTGGCACGTGTGAGAGGTGGGAGGGCACAGAGGCCTTGCAGTTCCTGTGAGGAGGGACTTACCATCTCCTCCAAAACAGAATTTCAGGGCTGCAGAGACGGTAGGAAAGTGCAGTTCTCTTGAGAAAACACAGGCTAAAAGCAGGGACTGCTTAACTTACTAAGCAGAGAAAACCAAATGTCATTTTCAACCAAAATTTACAAACATTAGAGTTTATGGTCCTCGTTAGGATACTTTTCAAGACCTGGGAAATATCTGTATACTTTGGTGAGAAGAAGAAGGATCAATTACTAAAGCTGTAAGATTTCAGTAACAAAGGCAATCAGTCCTTTGTCATCTGTGTTGAGTTTGGTTTTCTTCTGTTTTTAGCATGTCAGCTACCAGATCTTTGATGAACTGTTGCTCTCCTTTAAATGTTTCTTTTATTATATTGATGGTATGCACTCATTCAATATCCTTATTTTAAGCCACGTTAAGCACTATACATTTAATTGCCATCTGTATCTCCCTCTAAGCAGCTTGGCTTATAACAGCCACACCTGCCTCTGTTTTGACTAGCCTGCATAACCCACACATTTTTCATTCAAAACTATCCTATTACCTTCTTATTTATGTCCATTTCTTTTCATATACAGTGTCTGCCAATATAGTAGCAAAAGCTTTATCAATGTATAGATTTCAATTAAAAAAAAACCTAAGCAAAAGGAAAAATATGTGATATTCTAAAACCCACATTTCTTTTATCACCAGTACAGTTTTTTCCATCATCGTAAACTTAGTTTCATGAACATGTTAATATCTTAGATTTAAACATTGGGGTAGAAATCAGGATAAAATTTAAATGGCATATCGAGGACTTAATCTCAGATATTCTGGTTGAAGATAGATAAGGTTGTGGCTGCCTTTCAAGTTTTTTTAATTTTTTAAATTATATAATGTCAGAAAATTAAATCACAAATGAGTCTTCCAGATTGTGAGGAAAATTACTTGGCTGAAAATGACATCGCATAATGTCCAAATCTTAAAGTATCTGCTCAGATGTTTGTTTCATCTGAAATGCTGCCAAATCCATCTGTATTGAGGAAAGAGCTATGAGGCAGTTTCAGAGAAAGTGAAAACAAAACACAGCAAAACAGAAATGCTATTACAGAAATTGGACAGCCCAGCGTTTTAAGCATTGCATACCTGGTACGAAAGCAGCAAAACTGAAGCTCTCTGGAAAGTTATGGCAATAGTGGTCTAGGAATTCTGGGCCTTTAGAAATAATGTTTCCCAGTGATGCAGAAATGTGCAGCATCCAAACACTGTTTAATCACAATGAGCTGCCATCTTGCCTCGTTAAATTGTATCTTGTAACATAGAAGTGAATGAAAATATATTAGGATTTGGGAATTTACTATTCCTTGACCTCCTTGCACATATAAACTAAAGACATTCTGGAAAATATGAGGACTTGATACTCACTGCCCTAGAGCACTTTTAGATTCCTGCACTCTATCAGTAAAATATTGTAACACAACAACTCTTTAGGCTGATACATGCTGCTCTCAATCCATATACTACATATTAGGACAGCTTTTCTAAATGAGCATGAATATGAATAGAAATTCTAGTATTTTATTCACCTACCACAGTGAATCATCTTTATATTTTACTTTGTAAAAACTGCTATAGTTGGCCAGTGAGTCTTCACTTTTATTGAGTCACATATCACTTTGAGAGCTGGATAGATGATAAAAGACATAAACTATCAGCCCTCCAAAAATGTGCATATGGACCCACACCAGACACATATACTTCCAGAGCTTGGGGAAACTCACTAAAATGTACTCTTCGGCCACCCTAGTGAAGTACAATAGACCATATTGTCTAGATGGGACAAAATAATAAATTTTGACTAAGAACTTATTGTTTAGAGAGAGAAAATAGTAAATGATGTTTGAAATGAGAACACAATAAATAACTGACAAGTCTGTGACTTTTGGTTTAGATAAGGACACTTTTGATTTTGAGGAATGAAAGAAGTTAGGTTTTTGGTCCTGATGCATAAAATGACTCATGGAGTTTCACATATAGACAATAGTTTTCTTTTCAGCAAATATTTAACATGCCTCTCAACATATTTTTTGCCAATTTTTGGTAAATATGCATTGCTATAGATATACCAGTTTTTTGGTTATGTTTAGTAACTAATTTCATTTTTTCTCTCTATGTAAGTATAGCTATTGGACCTTACATTGAAAGCCTTCTTTGTACTAACAATCATCGTTTTATTATTACCTTCATAGTTGCTTTAAATGACACATTTATTTCGAGTTCTACTTCCGGCAGAGTTGCAAAGTCTATCAGAATGTTATCTCCTGTCTCAGAAGCTTGTTAGATATGGCTGCCACCTAAATACTGTAATAAAAGTGTTAAAAATAAAAATCTTCTTAACATTAAAAATGAGTTATGTTTAAAAAGGAAAATAAACTTGGAATCAAGAAAAGACAATATTGTCCCAAGTTATGCAAATATATTTACTTTGATGTAGGTCTTGCTACTAAAGAGAGAGAAAACTTCCAACACAACAGTGTGGAAAACCAGGATTAACAACTATTATGTCAGGCATTTGCTTGATACAGGTCAATGTATTCAAAAAGTTATTCAATGTTTTCAAAAAGTTATTGTTAAATAATGTACTAGCATAATCAAACTACATTTCTTTCTAAAGCTCCTATTTCCAACAAAACTCATATCATACATGAAATAAAAAATTTTTTGAAACCTAAATTTGGTAATAAAATTTTTACTTTTTTTTTTTTTTGAGACGAAGTCTCACTCTGTCACCCAGGCTGGAGTGCAGTGGCACGATCTTGGCTCACTGCAACTTCTACCTCCCAGGTTCAGGCAATTCTCTTGCCTCAGCCTCCTGAGTAGCTGGGATTACAGGCATGTGCCACCATGCCCAGCTAATTTTTGTGTTTTTAGTACAGACGAGGTTTCACCATGTTGGTCAGGCTGGTCTCGAACTCCTGACCTTGTGATCCACCCGCCTCGGCCTCCCAAAGTGTTGGGATTACAGGCGTGAGCCACTGTGCCCGGCCTACTTATTAAAAAAAAATTTTTAAAACTCAGTTTTTCAAACCATAAAGTCAAAACTTTTATTAAAAAACACTAACTTTAGGCCGGGTGTGGTGGTTCACCCCTGTAATCCCAGCACTTTGGGAGGCCGAGGCGGGCAGATCATGAGGTCAAGAGATCGAGACCATCCTGGTCAACATGGTGAAACACCGTCTCTACTAAAAATACAAAAACCGGGCTTGGTGGCACATGCCTGTGGTCCCAGCTACTCGGGAGGCTGAGGTGGAAAAATCTCTTGAACCCAGGAGGCGGAGCTTGCAGTGAGCCGAGATTGCGCCACTGCACTCCAGCCTGGCGACAGAGCAAGACTCCGTCTCAGAAAAAAAAAAAAAAAAAAAAAAGCACTAACTTTAGAAATAAAACTGTGCTTGGCTTATCCAAGTGTAGTGGTTTATACCACAAGCGAGGGGATAAATTTGTCTCCATTACACTTTGTTGGGAGACAGTTTTCTAAGTCTCATGAATTTTATAGAGGGCAACGGTACATACTGCCTTTGTTTTATATTATCTTTTCAAAGATGCTTGTACAGCCTTAGAAGACAGAGATGATGTCTCTCCCAAGGACAAGGAGCGAGCAGGCTTACTGCCCATTTTTAAAGATTTGTGTTCCTAAACTTAGGGTTTATCTTCTGCACTGCAATTCACTGTGTGCAGGGGTAGTTTATTTATTTTTACATTGCTGTGTGGGACCCAGTGAACCAGTGCACGACAATGCTGATACTCTTGGTCAGATGCTATAGGTGTGTGAGTTAGTGAAGTTCTCTTTCTCTGACCTAGGAGTCTCATGTCTTCTGCCAGCATTCATGAAATTGTGGCAGTCTAGCTGGTTAACTTGCAGGTAGAGTAAAATCTCAGACCCTTATTATTGACAGTTTGGAAATGAGGATGGGATGCTGACAGAAACTTGCCTTCCTGGAAGAGAAAGAGTAAGGCTATTGTGGGCTGATTAATGGGATTAGAGGGAAAAGTTTATGGGAATCAATGACAAATATGGTAACCAAATTATAAATCAGCAGAGTGAGAAATGCTCCCAATTTTATTTCCTGTGACTAAGAGTGAATTCAGAAATGTTGCATGTCAAGCATCAGAAAGTAGGTTCAAAGACAATGACCTAAACAATGGCTTGTTTGTTATTACCTCTCACTGGGTGAGCAGATTCTCTTTCCACTGGGCCATCAGCCTGAAGTCTACTCCTCAAGCCTCAAGTCAACAAGTTAAGTTGCTGAAGTTAGAAATGTAGCCTTGGAAAACTCTTAGAGGTTGTAACACATAACCATCTTGGGTTAGAGGAAGGTTGTGACGTTCTTCAGACAAGAGTTACAGATATATCCATTTTAAAAGCAAAACTTAATCAAGTAATTATTCTAAATGGAAAAATTTAAGTTGCACATATTTTTGATATACAACATGATCTGTTGATATATGTATATATTGTGGAAAGGCTAAGTCAAACTAATTTACATATCCATTACCTCACACACTGTTTTTTTGGAGCGAACATTTAAAATCTGCTCTTCATCACACACCGAGGTCTGTGGTTGGGGGGGACTAGAGGAGGGATGGGGGTAGGGAGTTGGGGAGGGATAACATGGGGAGAAACGCCAGATATAGGTGATGGGGATGGAGGCAGCAAACCACATTGCCACGTATGTACTTATGCAACAATCCTGCATGTTCTGCACATGTACCCCAGAACCTAAAGTGCAATAAAATATATATAAAAATAATAAATAAAAAAATAAAATCTGTTCTTGTAGCAATTTTCCAGTATGAAGTACCTTGTTATTAACTATAGTCACCACACTGCACAATAGATCTCTTAAATTTATTTCTTCTAAGTGAAATTGTGTATACTTTGACCAACACAGTGTACATTGATACTGACCACAAAGAAGAAAATGCATGACCTCTATGAGCAGAAACCAGGTAAGTTATTAGAACTTGGCTAGTTCACTTGAGAGAGGAGGGCGGTACGCGTAGAACGCTTGTTGAGAAAGAATGGCAACAGCTGGGCTGTCTTAAGGCCGAGCCCTTCCTGCAGTCTTTCGTGCCAACTTTGGATTCTTTTGGAGATGACAGTCAAAGGCCTCAGAGTGTTTTTCAGTAGGTCCTGGCTTCAATGGGAGCTTTGTACCTTTTGGAAAGATTTCTCTATTGCTGACAAAGTTCCACAGAAAGGCATACATGAGGCATTGTTATGTTTTAAACTATGTCCCCACAGAAGTCCTAGCCTCAAGTACCTTAGAGTGAGTCCTTATTTGTAATACTGTCATGGTAAATACAATGGCTTAAGTTAAGATGAGGTCGCCGGGCGTGGTGGCTCACTCCTGTAATCCCAGCACCTTGGGAAGCTGAGGCGGGCAGATCACGAGGTCAAGAGATCGAAACCATCTGGCTAACATGATGAAATCCTGTCTCTACTAAAAATACAAAAAAATTAGCCGGGTGTGGTGGCACGTGTCTGTGGTCCCAGCTACTTGGAAGGCTGAGGCGGAAGAATCACTTGAACCCAGGAGATGGGTTGCAGTGAGCCGAGATTGCACCACTGCACTCCAGCCTGGCGACAGAGCAAGACTCCGTCTCCAAAAAAAAAAATATATATGAGGTCATACTAGAGTAGGGTGGGCCACTAATGCGATATGCCTAGTGTCCTTATACAAAGGAGAAACTTGAACATAGAGACACCAGGAAGAACATCATGTGAAGATGAAGGCAGAGAGGCAGTATTAGTTGGACAAACCAAGAAACACTAAGGTGATTTTCAGCAAACCTTTAGATGATAGGTGGGAGGAATGGAACACATTCTTTCTCAACAGTCGCCAGAAGCAGCCAATGATGCTGACACCTTGATCTTGGACTTGCAGCCTCCAGAACTAAGAAACAATAAATTTCTGTTGTTTAAGTCACCCAGGCATTATGGTTCTTTATCAAGGAAGCCATCGCAAATGAATACAGGCATTGACTAATCTTTGGGCTTTTGATGCCCCCGAATTGGATTTGCGATGCCGATGAGAGTGACTCACTGGAGAATGAGAGACTGACATTGTAGATAACTTGATGAGGCCAGACCTGTAGCCTTGGAAAACTCCTATAGCACTTGCATTTAAATTAGAAAGAACTTAAGTATATTAGCTTGATAATGTGGCACCAAATGTCTCAGATTAAGGTGCATCCCTTTATAAAAAATTGTCCCTGTGCCAGTCAATCCCATGTCAGGTAACGGGTAAAATCCATGCCCACAGTTGGAATACAATGCTGCTATGGCTGCTTGGTCAAGGGATCCCCAAAGTTGAGACAGATAGTGTCAGCAGTGAGGACTCTGCCACCTATTAGAGTGTTGGGCACATCAAATACATTGCAAGTTCATTTGATTGAGCTGCCCCTGTGTGCTCATAACTAAAAGTAAGTGCCCCTCCTTTATTGATAGAAAGATAATCTCTCCGTCTTACCCCTGACCCACCCCTCTCTCTACTCTGATCTCAGCTACTTTAAGGAGAGAAATGATTAGCGGTGAGGTCAAGCTCTCCCTGCCTCCAAAATGAATCAAAGGCCATAGCAGCCACCCAAGTATAGCAGGGGGCAGAGACTTTGGGGAGGGGAGGGAATTATAATTGTATGCCTCTGTTGTATACTGACAACCAGGGCCCTTATCAGGCTGGAACATGCAAACCTTCAGTTAACAGAGTTTGGGCAGGAATCAGAGTAGAGAACGGAGGCAAGTGTGACCTACGTTTGTGGTCTTTTTGGTTAATTCAGTGTGTTATTTTTTGTCATATCCACATCTGAATACACATTACAAACTGATGTGCTCATACTGCTTTGTCCAGGAAATGCCAGAAAATCTTCCTGATCAGTAACAGCAGTAAGTAGATAAGTGCAAGTACCTAGGGGGCCCCACAACCCCCATGACCTCTCTGAGCTACAAGTCTCCATGTCTGATAGTCTTTGGTGATTGAAGCCTCTGATAAAGGGGGTCAGCCTTCAGCCAGAAGTCTTTGTTGAGGTCTGGACTCATCACCTCCTTGACACAGCTGTCAAATCACCTTGATTTAAAGACTTTTTAGCTTGCTACTATGATCCTTCAAAACTAAATACCTGACCCATGAAAATCTTGTGACTCTCCAGCCTGATATTTCCATTTTGGGGTGCGATGACTCATACTCAATGATTAATAAGATGGAAAGGGCTTAACAGTCCCCACTTGGTAAGTGGAAATGGTATATTCAGAAATGCACCTAGCCCACTGCCAGCAGCACCTTGTCTTAACATAAAAAGTAGCAGCTATGACTCTGGGGAAACCTTTATTCCTCACTTTGCCATTTACAGCAAAGCTGCTGACTCAATGGGACCTTCAAGTCACAAATTTTTCCTGTGTGTCTGTGCCTCTTTCCCTGATGGTTCAGCTGAACTGAAACCGAACAGTGTCCTATTTTTACTTATTCTTAGGTTGTTACTAATGTCCTAAGTGTTTGGTCTGCTATTTGGAATACTACATATTGGCAAATTGAAGGCATCCATTTTGGGGATCATGAACTCTGGATACAAATTGCAATTGATCATTTCTGTACTGTTCATGTAAATTACAATGGCAAGGACCTGTTCTGTAAGGACACTGGCTGGATCATGCTGCCCAAGTGATAGTACAGCTTAAATGGCAGCCTGGACCCGTTTCAGTGTCTTTTCTTGAAGCTTTTTGGGTCACTGGATAATGGGCTAGAGCAACATATCCCAACACATTGTCTCCAGAATCCAGATAGACCCACTAGGCCTTGTTCTTCTTTCTTGGTTGTAGGAGGGGCCAAATGCAATAATTTGTCTATCACCTTAGAAGGAATATCTTGACATTCTCTACTCCACTGGACCCCTAGAAAGCTTACTGAGATAGAAGGCCCCTGAATTTCAGTCCAATTTATTTCCCACCCACTGATACACAAATGTCTTACCAATAAGTCTAGAGTAGTTGCTACTTTTTGCTTAGTATGTTCAATGAATATAATGTCATCAATGTAATGAATGATTGTGACATTCTATAGAAGGGAAAAGTGATCAAGGTTTCTAGGAACTAATTTATGACACATAGCTGGAGAGTTGATATACCCCTGAAATAGGACAGTGAAGGTGTATTGCTGGCCTTGCCAGCTGAAACCAAACTGCTTCTGGTGGGCCTTATAGGTAGGTATGGAGAAAAAGGCATTTGTCAGATTGATAGCTGCATACCAGTCACCAGGAGATGTGTTAATTTGCTCAAGCAATCAAACCACATCTGGTACAGCAGTGGAACTGAAGTAGCCATCTAATTAAGCTTAAGATAATCTACTGTCATTCTGCAAGAGCCACTTGACTTCCACACAGGCTAAATAGGAGAGTTGAATGGGTATGTGGTGAGAATCACTGTCATGGAGGGTTGGGTGGCTACTATGCCAGAAGTTGAGGAATTAATTACACTGGGGCCTGGGAGGCCACTTTCACTGGGGGCTGGGAGACTTCTTCCACTGGCAAAGAAGACTTATCAGAATTTAGAGACTCACTGTCTCCAGCTTCATCAGGATATTTGCACATGTCTTTATCCTTAATTTATAGAATCTCATTCTTTCCAGTTGATGCCCTCACTTTAACATAGACATCCTGCAGGCTGGAAAGTCAACTTCATCGCAATTCAGCCAACTGCTGAATGAGGTTTTGTATTTAATTTTTAGCAGTTTCAGTCCTGTGGCTATAGGAGATAAGGGTCTTTTTCAGAGTACACGTGGAAACTCTGATTATTTCTATGGCTGGGAATTTGAATCCCTGGGGTGTTCTTTTCTTGTGCAACTTTTCCAATGACATTAGGACCAACCAGTCTATACTGTTATATGCAGTAGTTTTCCAGAAATGTTCAAAAGTATCATATACAAAGTTTCCCCCCTCCTTTCTTCTTATTACTGGTTCATGGGAAGTATACAGTGCGGGCATTTTGCATATCTCTATTGCCAGATGATGTCACTGACTGTCCCTGAACTCTTTACTACTGGAAATAGAGTCCTTGGTATCTTTAAATCTAATCAGATTAGACAGCCAATCCCATAAACCTTGGAAGGAATGCAGAAAACTCATTCTTTTTTTTTTTTTTTTTTTGAGACGGAGTTTCGCTCTTGTTACCCAGGCTGGAGTGCAATGGCACGATCTCGGCTCACCGCAACCTCCGCCTCCTGGGTTCAGGCAATTCTCCTGCCTCAGCCTCCTGAGTAGCTGGGACTACAGGCACGCGCCACCATGCCCAGCTAATTTTTTGTAGTTTTAGTAGAGACGGGGTTTCACCATGTTGACCAGGATGGTCTCGATCTCTTGACCTCGTGATCCACCCGCCTCGGCCTCCCAAAGTGCTGGGATTACAGGCTTGAGCCACTGCGCCCGGCCTAGAAAACTCATTCTTAATCTGTTCCTTTAAAGTCAGTCTCCATACCAAAATCTGTATTAGAGTTCTCCAAAAATATGTATTAGTTATAAAAAACTGACTCAGGTAATTATGGAAGCTGAAAAGTCCCACAGTCTGCTGTCTGCCAGCAAGCCAGAGACCCAAGAAAGCTGGCAGTAAAATTCAATCAAATCTGAAGAACTGAGAATGAGACGAGTTTATCTAAATCCCAGTCCAAGGGCAGGAAACAATGAGATGAGACAGTGCTATGGTTTGGCTCTGTGTCCCTACCCAAATCTCACCCTGAATTGTAACAATCCCCACATGTCAAGTGTGGAATCAGGTAGAGATAATTGAATCATGGGGGCGGTTTACCCCATGCTGTTCTCATGATAGTAAGTTCTCAAAAGATCTGACGGTTTTATAAGGGGCTCTTCCCCATTTGCCGGGCACTCATTCTCTCTCCTGCTGCCCTGTGAAGAGGTGCCTTCCACCACGATTTTAAGTTTCCCAAGGCCTCCCTGGTCCTGTGGAATTATGAGCCAATTAAACCTCTTTCTTTCTAAATTACCCAGACTCAGGTATTTCTTCATAGCAGCATGAGAACGGACTACTACAGGTCTAGCTCAGGCAACAAGGGAGAAAAAAAAGACTGAATTCTTTCCTCTACCTGTTGTTCTATTCAGGCTTTTGAATGGATCAGGTGATGCCTACCAATACTGAGGAGGGTGGTCACACCACGGAGTCCTTCAGTGTGATGCCAATCTCATTCAGAAACACCCTCATAGACACAGACAGAAATAATATTTAATCTGGGCTCCCTGAGGCCAAGTCAAGTTAACACATAAAATTAACCATCATAGGAACGATAAGAGATTTTCAAGTGTCTTCAACCTCAGGAGTAGATCATGATGCCTGCATGAGACTAGGAGATGTTGCCAAAGTGAAATCATCCTTGATTTCTAGGGAAGCTTCCTTGAGAGGTAACTAATTAATCATTTATGCATACAATACAAGCTGTTATCCCTGTGATGGGAGCCATACAGGAAAAATTTTCCCTGACTTTAGCTGAAGGGATTAAATACACCACCTTGACCCCCAAAGGCATTGAGCTAATACAAAACTTGCAGGCCAGGGTCCTTATGAATGATAATAAAATCACCCTAGACTTTCCCCTTGCAGGCCAAGGTGACATCTGTGTAATTATGTATATACCCTGCTGAATCTAGAATAATGCCTTTGGCTAAGTGGGAAAATCACCAGAGAAACTTGAGGAAAAATTTACCTGGTTTTCTAAGGTAGACTTGGTGGTTTAGGGATTTGTTCAGCTGGCTGAGTCCAGGACTGGATGGGGCGTTGAGGCAGAACATGACTGAGGTCAGTTTCGCAGGTTGGCCTCATTCTACCTCTTGGAGTCCTGTCAGTAGTAACTGCAATTAAATGCTATATAAGCCAAATTGAATAGATTTAGGCCCAGCTCTTTTGATCAGATAATCAGAGTTCTGATGGGGTGATGCATCCATGGGAAAATTCTCCAGAAGGCAAGATGGTGTAGAAACTAGAGGAGAACATTGTTGGGAGATGGCCTCTCCTTTTCATTCATGTCTTATGAGCAGAGATTCTGAGTGTCTTTGTTCTGCACCAGCTTTCCTGGGATATTTGTACAACAAATTGTCTTGGAAGATAGAGATAGGATTTCTCTCTGGAACAAGGGGCAGGCATGCTTACTATTCAGTATAAAAGATTCATGTTCCCTAAGTTCAGGGTTCCTCTCCTATAATGTAGCCTACTGCGTGTACAAGTGCCACCTGGACCTGTTTTCATCACTCAGTAGAATTGAGACTCAAGAAATTGGCTACCTTGGCTATCGCTGTTGCTGTGAATAATACATTCTTTACTCGCTAACCCAGAAATCTTATGGTTTTTGCCAGCATCTACGAATGCAGCAGGCTAACTTATTAACTTTCAAGTAGGATCAGGTTGGGGTATCATGCTAACATTTTTAAGTGAGATGATTTCGCCAGGCACAGTGGCTCATGCCTGTAAACCCAGTCCTTTGAGAGGCAGAGGTGGGTGGATCATGAGGTCAGGAGATCGAGACCATCCTGGCCAACATGGTGAAGCCCCATCTCTACTAAAATACAAAAAAGTAGCTGGGTGTACTGGCGTGTGCCTATAGTCCCAGCTACTTGGGAGGCTGAGATAGGAGAATCCTTTGAAGCCAGGAGGTGGAGGTTGCAGTGAGCTGAGATCGTGCCACTGCATTCCAGCCTGGTGACAGAGCAAGATTCTGTCTCCCAAAAAAAAAAGTGATGATTTTACAAATAATTCGAGATCACTAAAGAATTTAGTCTTGCTAAAGAATTTCATTGTATTTGGCATCATTGTATATTGGCCCACAATGTCTCTCCAATGAATGGTTTTCCTTGAGTGGCAGCTGCCTCACTTGGATGGTGCAAATATTCACCATTCATTGCATTCCCCAATACTCACTTTTACCTCAAATCCACCCAACCTGCCTCATCACTTTATATTTCCTACTGAGTCCCATGGTCATGGTCTTTGCATGCCTAGATAGTACAGCAAACCTGTCCTATGAAAATTAATAATAAAACTAAGTGTGAATGTTCACTGTGTAACATCTTTCCTTTACATGATCCTATATTCTATAATAGGGCTTTATTAAATTACTTGCCTTGGTTCATATAAATGTGATTTGATTCATGGTCAGAAGAACTGTATGTGGCTGTCAGGAACATAGTTTCCATAAAGTGAGGTTCACTTTAATACGGTTCTCCCATAATGCTGATCTGAGGTAGCTGTGTGTATTTGTTTTGTGGATGACACAGTAGTGCTGGGTTTGCATCTGAGCTGGCCGAGTGGCACGGACATTAATAGCCATGGGCTGAATCCCCAAAGCGTCTTTCAGCCAACAATTTGGTAATTGTGACTCCTTCTGAACCCTCTTTCCAATGATTTTGAGAGCAGATAGAGTCTCAGATCACACCTTTGCCTCCTGTTCACAGAAGAATAACTCTCTTGAATGGAACCTGATCTTTCACACAAGGGCAAGGCACAGCCCCTCAGCTGTTTGGATGGATAGAGTGGGGGATAAATAATTTCCTCATCTCCTTGCCCAGAAAAGGATGTTCATGATACAGGGAACAGGCTTATCATCACAGTAAGCAATCTTCAGGCTGCAATGTCCTCAGTTGGTACTGTGTTTTTGAAAGTAGCCTAATCTTGCAATAAAAAAAAATTCGAGTGACTGACAGGAGCGATTCCTTTCTTCCATATCGTATAAGGATGGTGGTGATGGGGATAGGGATGGAGCTCCCCCAGCCACTCATGACCTGGATCAAAAGATTGCTGTCATTTTCAATGTCACCTTGAGTATACATATTTACTGAGTAGTTGGGGAAGGAATCTTAGGAAGTATGTGTGGCAAATTGTTAAATTCAGTCCTGGAGGAGGCACGTATCCCTTCTGTTCATATTCTGTTTCCTTGAACAAATGACATGGCCAACCTCACTGCAAGGAAGGCTAAAAGAAGATTGGAATGATTAGCATAATTGGTACAGTTCCTGCCACAAGTAATTTACTGAGGGCTAACTCAGTGCCAGGCAATGTTCACTTCATGGTACACATTGTTTGAGAGTTTCACATATCATGAGATTGAAGGTTTTTGTCTAGACCAGGCCCATCTTGAAGCCTGGGAGCAATGTAATCCTGAGTGTAAGTGACAATAAAGGAAGAATGAATGTGGCAAGCCATCTGAGCCTGCATGGGAACAATCTGAAGTCCCCTCTTCCTGCTCCCAAATCAGGAAAACACTGATAGTGCTCCGTGGATTGTGTCCATCAATTACAGAGCATACTGAATCAAAGCCAGAATCCTTTAGCTACAGGTAAAGCTGAAATACACCTGAGTTGAGAGCAACACAGGCCCTGCTTATTATAAATCTGAGTGGTTCCAGGTGGGAGAGAGGTAGGACATCCTTAAAGGGATATACCAAAACAAAGAGGACTTTTACCACCTGGCAAAGGCAAGGAAGTATCTCTTACTGACAGGTAAAGAAAAATGTGGATAGAGGGTGCCACTTCTCTTCTGCTGCAGTGTGGGATGAGAAGAGACTTCAGAGTTCCTTCCTCTCTCCCATCTTTAGTTAAAGAGAGAATACACCAAGTTCTGGACAATCAGTTCTTGCAGTCTGTTTGCCTCCCACCCAATCAATTCCATACCAAGTGTAGCTTCTTCCCAGGAGGAGTTTTGCACTAAGAGCAGGAGTCTGGCCATGTACTTGCTAAAAGAAGCTCATTACTGCCACAGCTGGAAATAATCTGTACATAATTTCCTTATATTTGATGCAACCTGCTTAGGAATCTCTTATAGTTTTTTACAGGGAGTTTCCTGCACATTGGGTGCCATTTACTTTTCAACTTGAAGATCAAGTGAGAGAAAACAGGAGTACTATGAATTGGACTTCACATGGAAACCAGACAGTGCCCCTCTAAATGTGGCCCACCTGCTTGAGAGTCATTGGAGGGAGGGAGTGCTTGTTAAAGTACAGACTCCCGGAAACAATAACTTATTTATCAATTAAAACAGCAGAGTTGGGTTTCAGAAGTCTTCATTTTAAAGAAATACCCAAGATATATTTATCAACATTTTCAATCCCAGTAGCCTACTACCGTCCCTCCCTAAGGGCTGGGGTACTTCTATTAGTATTTGCCCACGGGATGGCAAGCTCTCCTAAAAGCCAACATTTCCATAACTATGCGGATTGTTAGATATGCATTTCAGTCCATAGTTTCCCTACTTCCTGGACCATGGACATATTTAGGGAGGCAGAGAAACACCAAGCTTCCTAGAACCCTTTCTATGTTGTTTGTTCCTGTCTCTTCTAGGCTCAATAGGTTAGAGTGACAATATGCATGGTTCAGGACACTGAGGCAAGAACAGAAGAGATAGATATCCCCTTTAATGCCAGGCCATACACCATAGGGTTATACCTCAGACCAAGGAGAAAGGATCTTTATTAGGAATCTGTACCAGGAAATAGTAGCTAAGCCAGAAGATGAATACCAGAAGATGAATGATAGAATTGGGATCTAGAAAAGTCAATCAATTTGTTTATAATGGTTTTACTGCATTTATACTCAATTTTAAGCAGTATGTTCAGTGTAATTGATGATAAGTAGCAGTATTGACTTTCACTCACAGGTTATAAATGAGGTGTGACTCATCTTCTCTGGATGATTTCTCCCTGCCCCAGAGATGAACAGTTCCATATGCCGCTTCACTTTTTTTCCCAGCCTTCTGGCTTCACTGATGGCTTTCTCTCAAAGCTCATTCTCACCTCCCAGGATGAACTACTTCTGTCTACATATTGCTGACGTTCAAATGTAATGAAAACATGGGGAGGTTAATTCATGTAGCGAAACAGATGCAGGATTTTGATGGTAGTAGAAGGAAGTTCTCTAGCTGTGGGAAGGAAGGTAGGAACAAACTTTAGACCCTATAATGCACTTACCAGCACAAAAAGCAAAGATTTTTTTAACTCCCCAGTTCAAAACGATTAAATAATGCTATCTCCTTGTAAAATGTCACCCCAAATCTTCATACTTATGTAATATATGCAGCCCAACTAACCCAAATCAGTGACCTTTGCATTCCTTTTTATGGATGAAATGAGTAGAATTCACACATGGTTTATGGTTCTCTCATGGTCTTTCCAGTCTTCCTCATAATATTGTGAGCTACCCAATATTTATCTGTTTCTTTTTTCTTTAAGTCAGCTATAGCTGGTTTCTGTTGCTGGCAAACAACAACAGAACAAACAGCAAACAACTGTGGCTAATGGATGAAACAATTTCCCTAATAATTAATCCTCGGGAAATGTACCTTCTTTCAAAGAAAGCTGTGGCTCTGAGAGGGGAATCCTACCTTATACATATGCAGCATCAATATTGCCATTTTCTCAGTGAAACACAGCATGGCCAGCAGGAGAATATGAGATTGACACATACAGTACTAGGATATATGTAGAAGTAGAGTGGGAGACTTTCCACTATTATTGACATCTCTGAAAGATTAACACAGAATTGACATCTCTGAAAGATGAACATAGAAATGTAACTTCTAGGTCTGCTTTGTCAGCTCAGACTTCTATAAGAAAATACCATACACTGGGTGGCTTAAACAACACAAATCAATTTCTTACAGTTCTGGAAACTGAGAAGTCCAAGATCAAGGTACAGGCAGATCCAGTTCTTGGTGAAGTCCCCCTTCCTGACTTGCAGATGGTTATTCTTTTGATGTATCCTCATATGGTAGAGAGGAAGCTCTGGTCTCTTTCTTTTCTTGTAAGGACACTAATCCCACCTTGGAGGGACAAACTCAATGTCTTCATCTAAATAGAATTACCTCCCAAAGGTCCTAAACACCATCACATTGGAGGTTAGAGCTTCAACATATGAATTTTAGAAAGATACAAACATTCAGTTCATACCCAGATCTCTGAGATGTCTCAGGATTTGTGTCAGGAAACATATGTGACATACTGTATTAGCATCCTACTGCTGCTGTGACAAACTGTTACAATCTTAGTGACTTAAAACAACAGACTTTTTTTTTAGCTTTATAGCTCTAGAGATCAGAAGTTCTAAAATCAAAGTGTCAGCAAGGCTGCTTTCCTTCTAGCGGTTCCAAGAGGTGATCTATTGTCTTTCTTTTTGCAGCATCCAGAGGCCCTCTGCCTTCCTTGGCTCGTGGTCTCTTCCTGGCATCATTTTGACCTCAGCTTCCATTATCACATCTGCTTCTCTGACTTTGCCATTCCTGCCTCCCCATATAAGAACAGCTGTGATTAAATTGGGCCCACTCAGAATTCAGAATAAGCTTTGCCTATCAATTTCCTTGACTTACTCACATATGCAAAGTATCTTTTGCTTTGTAAGGTGACATAATCACAGGCTCTGAGGATTAAGATATGGACTTCTTGTCAGAGAAGGGGTGTGGGAGTGGGAATTATTCTATCTACCACAGCATACCTAATGGTTACATAGGAAAGAAAATCCACATAAAGCTTTGGATGCCCTAATTCAGTTTAGTCTACCATTCCATTTTCTTTTAATGTGTAGAAACCCCTGGTTTCACTAAAATCAGCTTTACCTAGGATCAGACTGAAGAAACCGCAGACTTCCATAGCAGTCCAAAAATGTAGATCTAAATTGCCTTAGAAATTATGAGCAACTTTTTTATTTGTCTCTTGGCAGGAATGAAAATGAAAGTAACAGGTTGCAAAGAAGAAATAAGAGCAGTTCAATAAACAGAATGCACATTATTTTGGTAGACAGAATATAAAAACATACCTTAGGGTTGATTTTCATTTACTTCAGTTAACAGAACACATCTGGGGCTGCTTTGTTCTACTGACTTTGGTTCCTGTCTGTGGGACTGGAGTCATAAAAGAGGACGGAATCAGAAAACCATGGCTTATATTCTTCATAATGCCAGGATAGGATTTAAGCAAGTTTTTTATCTCAAACATGGCATATGTGAAAATGGATTATTTACATTTTTATAAGCAGGATGCTTAAATGAATAATAAAAGTCACATGTGTATTTGTCCATTTTTATGCTACTGATAAAGACATACCCAAGACTGGGTAATTTACAAAGAGAAAGAGGGTTTAATAAACTCACAGTTCCATGTGGCTGGGGAGGCCTCACAATCACGGCAGAAGGCCAAAGGGACGTCTGACATGGTAGCAGACAAGAGAATTAGAACCAAGCAAAAAGAGTTTCCCCTTATAAAACCATCAGATCTTGTGAGACTTATTCACTACCATGAGAACAGTGTGGGGGAACCACCCCAATGATTCAATTATCTCCTGTTGGGTTCCTCCCACAACACATGGGAATTATGGGAGCTACAATTCAAGATGAGATTTGGGTGGAGACTAAACCATATCACCATGTATCAATGACTGTAATATGTCCTTTACAGATATCATCACATTTAATCTCTATAATTGCTTTATTTGCAGGAAACATAACTAAGGTTCAGAGAGGTTCAGTAATTTGTCCACAGCAGGGCCAAAGGCTAAAACACCATTATGAATACCACTCATTCTCTTATCTCCTTTGTGGTATTTACTCATATTAAGAATGATCAAAATTCATATAATTCAAATAAAGAAACATAATAAAAATAGAAAATTAAATATATGTTCTATATTACTGCATATAAAGTGATTCCAAATGTGTTAACTCATTTGATCCTTACCAAAAATCCTACAAAACCCTATACAAGTTGCTATTTGTATTACCTTATTTTCACAGATAAAATAAGTAAAGTTTAAGGAAATGATGTGAATTCCCCCAATTTATATATCTATAATATTGCAGTTATTTCTCTTCTAATTTCTTTCTACTCTACTAGGCTTTATAACAAACACCAACTGTTGATTCTCCTGACAAAGAAAAATAGAATGATAACTTCAGGAAAGAGTTAAGAGTTTGGGTTAAGTGATCTGCAATGGGTCAATGAAGCAACTGAAGACCCTAATTAATGTGTGAGCCCCTCACTGCTCTGAGCTGCAGGTCTGCATGTGCAAAAACAGCAAAACACTACGTACCTGATAGAAAACCACAGGGAATAACTCCTATGAAAGTACTTTGTAACTTGCAAAGTTTATTTAGAGCTAAGTTTTCCCGTTTTTTTGTTTTTGTTTTAACTAAAAAGCATTAGAATCATTCCACTGGAACAAATATTGCTTTACTTTCCAATTTTTTCAATAGGGTATTGATGCTTCACAAGTGAAGCATCACTAATGGTTCCTTAAATGTGGCCAAACCAGTTTAAGTCTTTGTTTCTGTTTTTCAGATTGATATTCTGATGTTCTTTGTCACATGGGGAAACTATCATATGGAGACACTGTAAGTCATAAAGATCCTTCAAGATATATTCTAAATGGCTTTTTATTACATATGCATGTTTTATAGGCATACCAGTATATACATGCAATGCAATTCTTTTGCTTCAAATGTCAATAAAATTAGTAAGATTTTAATACATCAGCACAGGCTAATTTTAATGTTTTATGTTGCTAATGAAGCACCCATTTAGGAAAAAAAGCTCATGCTTTATGTAAACAGATTAATGGACAATTTTCCTCCGTTTCATTGTTTTTACTCATGCTATATTTGTTAGAAAACTGATAATATAGTTGTATGTTATGAATCTAGTTAGATTTGGATTTTACTTTCAACAACTACAACAAAAAACAGTAATCCGAACATGAAAAGTCTATGTAAGCAAGAGATTTTCCTGCAGATTGTCACTTGTCCCTCAGTGTTTCACATGTGAGTATTTGGCTTACTGTTACTCATTCCAAACAATCAGTAACAGAGTTATATAGTCCTTTAAATTTTACAAGACACTTTCAAACACGTCTCATTTGATCCTCCTAGTACCTTAGTTGAGCAAGGTGGGCCAGGCAATGCTATCACCATTATAAAATGGGAAGTTCCAAGCTCAGACAGGTTGACTTGCCAAGAAAGTAACTGACAAGGCTGATCTAAATCTTTCAGTTTGACTTGGTTCAGCTCTTTTCACTATGCATTCACTGTCAGCGGACTTGTTACATTTACATAAAGTGGACAAACGGGGTTTAGTCTCACTAATAGTTGACTTCAAACACAGCAATAACAACCAGCACCTCAAAAACAATACAGCTAACAGTTTCCGAGGGCTTAACATTTGCTGCTCATTGTTTTAAGCATCACACTTGCAAACCTGTGAGATAGGTAATATTTTTAACCTTCTCAGCACTGGAGTATATTAACCTGTTATTTTTCCTATTTTACAAGTGAGGAAACCATAGTTCAAATACATTAAGTAACTTGGCCAACGGTGAAAAGCAGGCAGTCTGACTAAAGAATCTGTACAATTAACTCCTACATTAAACTGTCCTCATAGCTAACTTTTGTTTTTTAAATCAAATAAAGTTACAAAGAGAAGCAACCAAGTACTTGAATTAGTCGCTCTTATTCTCTGCTATTTCCTATTTATATCCATAATAGTAAGTAGTTTAAACATAGACTAGAAAAGCACAATATTTTAATATAATATCTAGAGGCTTTTGAGAGTTATGGATAGCTTTTGAAATTGAGATTCCAACTACAGCTGGGTAAGACTATAGTAAAGAAAGTATATTTAGCTCTAGCTTGATGGGAATCTTAGTATCCTCCAATCTTTCTGAGGACAACAATTCATTACTTTACTAATTATTCTTCTTGGCCAAGATTTGAGTTTTCGCTGTTCCCCAACAAGTTCGTAAAGAGGTTTACAGATATAGGAAAATAAAATTTGATTAAATGACCTCTAAAATACTAAAAGATTGATATACTTTGCTAAAAGTGCTCCAAGTATATCGATCTTTCACATAATCATGATAGATCCATCCTTACTAAACTAAAGAAAAAGATTAATATAATCTTAATCCTATCCACGTACAAGCTTAGGCTATAAACAAGGTAACAAGTTAGTTTTTATTTTAATCAATTTGACTTCAGAAGCATAACATTAGACCTCAGTCTGGTATTCACAAGCTTTACTCAAAAATAAAACATATTTTGTTTAATTTCAGATACTCCCAGTATGATATAGCGATGTTTTGATTTAACTTAGTGCTTTTAATTATTATAATATCAATACAAAGCATCATCTTTAATTTTCTTTTTATTTAATTTTCATACATAAATGTTTGAACCCTATAAATAAATATACATACATGTGTATGCATGACTAATGTTTTTTATTTATAAATTCTGATGACAAGATAAATATTAAAAGAATTTGATGTAGAAAAAAGTAATTTAAAAAAGTGCTTCTTTTAATATTCAATACTAACTTTTCATATGACAAAACTTACAGTTCATTGGCAAGTTAACAAGAAATCTGAATGTCACCTCTTTTGGAATCTGAGTTTTTGGATCTCTTTTTGTTCCATTGATCTAGAGTCACATCACAGAATTTGTCACTTAGAATGTGCTTTTTTCTTTGCTTGTAAGTATTCTAAATTCCTTGCTTGAAGTATTGAGTGACTGTATCAGCAAAAATCATGACAACAGATGTGATTATTATGTGACTAACCAACACCAGCAGCAGAAGCTTCACAAAGAATCAATATCGGGCTCTTGGCCACGGAGATCAAAGAGGCACATGAATATAAAGCAAATCATAGTTGAAATTAAAGAACATAAAATGATCCAAAAATGGAAGCTATGGTTCCATGATAGAAAAAACTGACAAAACACCAAAGCTTCAAGAAACATATGCACAGACCTTAAGAAACATATGCACAGACCTGGGAACACCCCCAAATATGTGTCTTCCTTTATCCTTAATCAAAGGCTTCTAATTTTCGAATTAACTGGCAACGCTTTGAAAACAAAGGTTACAAGACTTTTAATACTTAACTTACCAAAGTGATTTATTTTTATTAGCTGAAAATGTGAGTCACTTCAGCTGACATTTCTGAAAGCCACAGATTAGCTTTTTATTTATTTTTCATTCATTAGACTGATCTTCGTGTTGATTTTAGGGCGGGCTAAGCCTTCCCTAAGCTCTTCCTTTTCATCTTTAACTGATTCTCCTCAGCTTGGGGCATACATACAAGAATGCAATGCATTGTTCAGAGAATATAGCATAATTCACTTCCTGATACAATTCCTATGCTACAGCTCCTGGCCAGCAGTGGTGACAATAGGTAGGGCCTAGCTTTTAGAGGCATGCTGACTCCCTTTGGGGATCCTCTATAACCGGCAGGCATCCTTCTGTCCCTGAACATCACAGCCTGTGTAACATCTTGTGGGTCAAACAAAAGTCAGCAAATGTTTAGTGTCTCAAACTTCTTTTAGATTCAGAATGAATATAAGACAACTGGAAAACAAAACAGTATAAACATTTACAGATGAAAAAATGTGTTGGACAAAATGACAATAAGTGCAAAAAGCCACTGGACAAAAGGAACAGTGAGGGTAGAAGAACACAGAAGAGAGAGAAAGAGACAGAATGAGGTATTGGCAGAAATGCTTGGCATTCATTTCCTCTCATATCTTTCTCTGAGCTTTCCTCATTTTTCATTCCCAGAGAACAATTCAATCTCCTTGTCTTTTGCCTATGTAAAGTTTAAGGTGTAGGCACCAAAACACACCCTAAATGAGACAGCATGGGTCCATTGCTGCTTAAAGGTGAACAGATAAGGGACATAGTTTTTTCTAAAGAAAGTTTTTTTAAATAAGTTAAAAATTATTTTATCTATGTTATTAAAAAGTCAAATAACAACAGATTCTGGTAAGGTTAGAGAGAAAAGGGAACACTTATGTAGTGCTGGTGAGGATGTAAATTAGTTCAGCCATTGTAGAAAGCACTTTGGCAATTTTGCAAAGAACTTAAAACATAAACGGCATTTTACCCAGCAATCCCATTATGGGGTATATTTCCAAAGGAATATAAATCATTCTACCATAAAGGCACATGCATGCCTATACATTCATCGCAGCACTAGTCACATGGAATGAAATAAACTATTCGCAAAATGAATAGTTGTGAGTATATGTGAATTCACTGTATGCAAAGACATGGACTCAATCTAGATGCCCAGCAATGGTAGACTGGATAAAGAAAATGTGGTACATAAACACCATGGAATACTACGCAGATGTAAAAAAGGATGAGATCATGTGCTTTGCAGCAACATGGACGGAGCTGCAGACCATTATCCTACATGAACTAACAGGAACAGAAAACCAAATACCGCATGTTCTCACTTGCAAGTGGGAGCTAAAACATGGACACAAAGAAGGGAACAATAGCCACTGGGCCTACTTGAGGATGGAAGGTGGGAAGAGGGTGAGGATCAAAACACTACTTACCGAGTGCCATGCTTATTACTTGGGTGACAAAGAAATCTGTACACCAAATCCCCAAGATATGTAATTTACTGATATAACAAACCTGCGTATGTACCCCTGAAACTAAAAGTAAAAAAAAAAAATCAGTTATGTAAGAGTAAAAAACTTCAGTTATGTAACAGTAAAAAAAAATTCATATGTGTAGAAAAATAAAAGATGGAGAAAGTTATAAGAAGTAAGAGTCATGGTCATTCCAGCCACTGGTTCTAATTACAGATGACAGCCATATCAACACTTCCTGTGTTTCCTCTTGGACTGTTATTCTTACAGCAACATGTATGTGCCTTTGTTATTACCCACATAGCACCTTACTGTACAGCGCCTCTAAAAAAATGGAAAATGATTACATTCCTGTGTTTTTTGTAAACCTGACAATACCTTTCTGCATCATCGTATGTCTAGTCACCCTCTTGTTTTTTCATGGTTGTGTAATGTGCCGTTTTAATGGTTCAAAATTAGTGGTTAATGTTTGTTAAATAATGGTTAAATTTTTAATAGTTGTTTAAAACAAGGTGTTAGTTGTATGAAAGGCTGTAATCTATTTACTCATTCTACCACTGATGGAAATTTTTTCAGTAATTTGTTGTTTTGTTTGCCATACCACTATTTCCATATCAGTTTCCTTCATCATATCTCTCTGGGTGCTGATGCCAGCACAATCTTACTGTTTTGAGATTTTCTCCAAATATATTGAGACTGTTCTCACAACAAACTATTCACATCTTAGAATACCCTCTGGCTTCTCAGGTCCACTTGAGACTGACCTCACTTTTGACCTTGCTGTAAAAGTCAACTGGAGTCCATACATGTCAGGTACAAACATCTTTAATAAGCTGCCACTTCCTGTTCTCTCATCTCTCTATGGCAGGACTCAGAGCATTAACTAACCTAAGTGCCTGGTAGAATGTCGGCTGGAGGTAGAATAGTTAAAGTCTGTGCATTTTGTACTGGTCCTTTTCTAGTTCTAGAGGATTACAAACTCCCTTGAATTGCAGCTCCGGGACATGGTGTAGGGAACGGTGTCCCACTGGGATCAAGCCTAGAACATGGCTGGATCTTGTACCGTTTAGTAAAGGGCAGGACTGGATTTAACATGATGCCCACCAAACTACGTTACTGAAAATTTTTGGTGGTTCACTCAACTAGTCTCATTGACTAGAAGTAAAAATGTGTTTCTCCCAATATTACTAGCTTTAAATTTGCCGTAAAACTGTCGTGGGACCAAGCCACAGAAGAAATGTTTATCCGCAAAACAAAGAAAAGCATCAGGATGCCAATAACGGAGGACATTCCTTTTAAGGCTTGTCCACTGCAAAGTACACACAGACACACTCACACAAACACACCCTGCCCCCTTTTGCTTGTGTTACCACTGAGGGCAGATCTCTGAATAAATAATACATTTAGTAGGTCCACAAGAGCTGGATTTCCTCTGCTCCAGAATTCATGCAAGGAGCACGGCTGGGGATTCTCCACTGTCATTGTTACGGCCTCAAATGAAGGCCTTGTCACTGGGCGGGGGCGGGAAGGCACTGGAGCGCAGCAGCATTGAGAGCATCCGAATTCCCTCCTCTGTCCCTGATTGGTTGAAGATCTGGGGGGCACTGACCAGCCCCCTGCGGCTCGACTCGCCATTGGCTGGGAAGAGGTGGCAATCAGGGCGGGCCGAGGCGGCTGCGCTGGCTCCAGCTCTCTGCTGCCTCCCCTGCCCGGTTGCGCTGTCGCCGCCGCCGCCGCTGCCTGGGTCCCTTTGGCCGGCCTTGCCTCTGCGTGCGGGCTGCCTCCCCGGCTCCCGGTGCAGACACCATGGTAAGTGCTCTCAGTCGGGTGCGACCGGAACCTCACCCTTCCACTGCGGGCCTGGCAGCAAGGGAAGTGGCCGCGCAGCCCGAGCTTGGCTCAGGGGCCCTGGAAGCGCACCGCCACCCACGGGAGCAGCCTCACTCCTCGCCCGCGCCCAGGCAGGGGAGGTGGGAACGCCGGGAGTCGTGGCGGGGGCGATCGGTGCCTTTGCTTCCCAAGCGGGTTCGCCGCGCCACACCGCAGCTTTCTGAGCTCGGGAAGGGGAGGTGCGGCCGAGGCGTGTGGTCTTCCCGGCTCCGGCGGGCGCAGCCAATGTAGGAGGCTGAGCGCCGGCGGCAGGGAAAGCTCCGGGTTCGCATCCCAGCGCTGCCCCCGATGCCCAGCCTCTCCCGGAGCGGGGACAGGTGAGGGAGGGTAAGAAGATAGCGTGGGGGTGGGGCAGATGGTGACGGGGAGAATCCACCAGGGATTGGGGGTGCTGCTCCCCCACGATATACTCCCTTTGGTGCACAGTACCCCTAAGGAAGAGGAGCCATGGGCGGGGTGAAAGGTTAAGCCAGCGCCTTTGGAGCAGAGGCAGTAGCCTCGCCCCTAAGCCGCTTCCCAGCTACAGCGGGTCCCTGAAGCTCAAGTCTCTCCCTGTCCCCGCAGTACGGATTTGTGAATCACGCCCTGGAGCTGCTGGTGATCCGCAATTACGGCCCCGAGGTGTGGGAAGACATCAAGTAAGTGGCCGGCTCCCCTGGCTGTGGCCCCGGTCGGCGCCCTGCGTGGGAGGCCCCCCGCGCCTCGCCTGGTCCTCAGCCTGCTCTCCCGGTTGCGGGCGCGCATTCTCCGAGGTGCCTCCGCGCGCAGCTCACGGCTGCAGCTGCGCTCCCACGCTCCGGGACTGGAACCAGGAGGGGAGGGGCGACTGGGGCCTGGCTGCGAGGGCGAGAACCGCCGAAAGGAGCCCCTTGGGGTCACCACGGCTTCCCGACCCCGCCTGAGCGTGGGAAAGCGTTGCTGGCGCTCTCAGGCTCTGCGGGCCGGGCAGCTCCCACGCGGACAGGGCCCCGAGGGACCACACTGCCTCCTCGAGGTTCCTGCGCCC
Organism: Sapajus apella; assembly: GCF_009761245.1. Taxonomy (NCBI): domain Eukaryota; kingdom Metazoa; phylum Chordata; class Mammalia; order Primates; family Cebidae; genus Sapajus; species Sapajus apella. The sequence continues at coordinate 9,386,239 of NW_022437007.1, read as the reverse complement.
GGAGGCCTTAGAAACAAACGGAAGACCTTGGCTTCTTTATGATTTACACACCTGGCATGTTAGGCCTTTTGGTGTGCTAAAACAGATTATTTCTTGAGCAACAATGAATTAAGCACATTTATCCATTCTGAAATAAAGTGAAAATTGGAAGTTTTTCATTCTCCCCAAATCCCACTGATCCCCCTCCCCCCCCCCTTTTATTTTTTTTTTTTTTTTTTTTTTTTTTTTTTTTTTTTTTGCTCTACTGGTGCGAAGACTTAGAGTTCTAGGAGGCATTCTAATTTCAGTCCTAGAGCTTTGAGCCCAGTACTGGGGATGTGAACGGAAATGCCACACCCACCTGAGAGTTTAAACCTGTTGGAATGACTGATGGGTCAGCATGTCTGCAGGCAGGTTGATATTTCACTCTAATAAAGTTCTTTCTCCTTTTCCCTCCCTCACTCTCATACAATTTGCATTTAACTTATTTTATAGCTAACCACTACCAACAAACTACACCAAAACCGTATTTATGCACTTTCATATTAGAGCAACAGTCAGACTATCACATTGTAACAAAGGTGGAAGTAAGGGTTACCTGGGTAGGCAAATGGGAATACACTGTTATTATTGACTCTGATTTCCTGTATTTACTGATTTTATTTTGTTATCTTAGGTAAGTGAGGCTTCCATGCTGTTTTTCCCTAAACACATTACGATTATTAGCAATCAATTCTAATAGGCCTTATTATGCAGTAACAGGATGGTGATTTCTTATAACTACCTGTTTCCATGGAAATGACCAGGATTATATATTAAGCACTAAATGCAACTTTTCTTTTCCCTAGATTTGTATCACTGAGCATTTCTTTCATGTTTCAGAAACAATTTATGTTATCCACAGGGCATATCTACATATTATAACCGGAAACCACGATTTGGCAATTATGTGGTCGAATTCAATGAGAACATAGACACCAAAAGTTACTTGGGTTTTGAATTTTGCTTAGCAGACAGATATCAGGAAAGCAGACCTCAAAAAAAGACTGTTAACAGTATGACTTAACTACAGAACTATTTTTAAGCCATTTCCTTTGTAAATTTATAAATGCTATATATATATATATATATATATATATATATATGTCTCCTCAGCATGATGCTTTTGCATCTGTAAGATGGAAATTCCCAAATTTGCTGTTGGATATGCTATGACAATGAATATGGTTAGAATTTTGAGAGCACAATAAAAGATGGCTATTATTATTAAACAGTCATTATGTAATTTAACCAGATTTAGATTGTATATCCTAACCATTATCACTTTAGATCACTGTTAAATACAGAGATGAAAAATAATACTTTATAGAGAAATGTATCGTTTAAAAAAGTTAAATTATCAAGAGATTTGTCTATATTGGTCATATTTTCCCAGAGACACTCCAAATATGCAAAGATTCAATTGATGAGAATTTAACTCTGCAAAATCAAAACTGAGAATATTGTTCCATTTTACTTTAAAAAATTATTTAACTTACTAATGTATCTTTAAGTAGCTCCCAACAGTATTCATGATTTGTCTAAATAATAAAAATTCCAATCATCCACAACATAATTTTTCTGGTAAAAATGAAACAAGTTATATTGGTCTTTCCTTAAATAAAATTACCTCAAGGCTACGCCCCTGCAAAGGAAAAACTGTGTCACACTAGCGATGGTAATCCAGGTGTTGGTGTTGATTGTATGTCTAAGCATCCTTTGGTAGATTCCAGCTGGTCCTGGGTGTGGTTTAGAGTCTGGGCTAGAAAACATGGTTGAACTCTCTGCACTGAGGGGATTAAAGCTGCTCCTTGGTTTCCAACCCAGTACCCTTGAGTAATTACTAAATTCTCCCTGGAAGAGCATTTGCTTTCCACAGAAAAGAAGCTTGCTGCCTGGGGAGAGGAGAGGAGAAGCTGGAGGAGTGTAATTGAAAAATGCTCCTTGGGTGATTCTGGTTCCTCCTCCCCTCCCCACACTCTGCTTCAGGGAATATTAAGGCAGTCATTATTCCAAGCTGCTTTCTTGAAAAGAAAGCATCTTTCTATGAGAAATTGAATATAGGAGGAAAAAAAAAATGTGTCTCAGTAAGTACCAAACCCTTTGTTTTTTTCTTTTGGTCTTTGAGAAACTATCTAAATTGATGTTTATACAAATTTACGTGATTCTTTTTTGGTTCACTAGGAAATGGGCATCCATCCTTCATGCGAAAGGATGGGAAAAGATGCCAAACATTTAATGACAAATAAAACCCTAGGTAACAGATTCCAGACAGCAGACAGAAAAATTCTAAGTGGGTAAGGGCCAAAAATGCTTCATTGTAAACTCAGTATCCACTTACACTCTTACCAACAATATAACCATTTCACAAAAGCTTTAAATTCCTCTTAAGAAGAAGAAAAATTGTCTAGACCAAGAGCCAGCAAACTTTCTCTTAAAGGGCCAATAGCAGATGTTTTAGGTGTTGCAGGCCAATGCAAAATTGAGGATATTATGTAGGTAACAATATAACTGTTAAAATATAACCACTTAAAAATATTAAAACCATTGTTAGCTCCTGGACCAGGAAAAAGTGGCCTACACGTGGGCTATAGGCTATAGTTTGCTGACCTCTGATTTAGACCATAACAAATGTAAAAAAGCAAAAGAGACCTCTGAATCTATTTCAAAGCCTGTTTTGTTGATTTCCTTTCAATATTCAGATAGCGCTTTTAAGAAGCTATGGTTCCTAAGTAATGACAAAAATAAATTATCAGGGTAGAAAATAAATAAAGTTAGGAGTGATGCACCTTAGAAAAGCACCTAAATACTTGATTTCCCATCTCTGTTAGCCTTCCATTAGCCTTGACTAAACTCATCATTGCATCAAATTACTGGGTTTACTTTTAGATTAAAATTTTTTTTTTCTTCTTTCTTTCTTTTACCTTGGTGGTAGGGCAGGGGACAGTTAGAGACAGGGTCTTGCTGTGTGCCCAGCTGGTCTCAAACTCCTGTTGTCAAATGATCCTCTTGACTCAGCCTCCCAAAGTACTAAGACTATATGCATGAGCTACCACGCCCAGTCCAGTTTTAGATTTTCTAACCTCACCGAAACATACAAATTATGAAGATAGATCCAAAACACTGAAAAATCCAAAGTGATTAAAAGTCTATAAAAGTATGCTGTACTGATTATAAATCAGACAAAATGTTTATCTTTAATGAGCGTAGTCAGTGTTTTAGGCACGGAAGATAGAAAAGCAATGATGTAATCCTTGCCTTCAAAAAAAAAAATTCTGGAGATTTCAGGATATTTTAGTCTTTTTTTTTTTAATTTTCCTGCCTATAACTCAAATATGGAAATGTTTTGTCTGTTAGATAGCATATACTTCCAGTTTTGAAATTAATGTGTCTTGTTAAATTTGCTAATCACAAATTAATCACTATGGTTCAAATAAGGAAACACTTTGCTATAAACTAGTTATGGGGCTTTCCACATTGCCTAAACTTTCCAAGCCTCCATTGCATAAAGGAAAAAATAATACTTTATAGTGTTGATGTAATGCATTGAATAATGTCTACAACATGCTTCACACAGTTCTTGACAATAGCTGAATAAATGATTATTATTTTTTATTTTACTTTAGAATCAGAGTTTTTAAACTTTCCACTTCCTCAGTTTACTTGAAAGATACGAAAACTCTCCTTTAAAAAATTTTATTGCAGGCCGGGCGCGGTGGCTCAAGCCTGTAATCCCGGCACTTTGGGAGGCCGAGGCGGGTGGATCACGAGGTCAAGAGATCGAGACCATCCTGGTCAACATGGTGAAACCCCGTCTCTACTAAAAACTACAAAAAATTAGCTGGGCATGGTGGCGCGTGCCTGTAATCCCAGCTACTCAGGAGGCTGAGGCAGGAGAATTGCCTGAACCCAGGAGGCGGAGGTTGCGGTGAGCGGAGATCGCGCCATTGCACTCCAGCCTGGGTAACAAGAGCGAAACTCCGTCTCAAAAAAAAAAAAAAAAAAAAAAAAAATATTATTGCAGTCTATATTCTATCAGTCTAAATTTTTTTTTGCATTCTAGGATAAGTAATCATCATCATTATTTTTCATTATTTTGTTTCGAAATGCAACATATGCTCTTAATATCCATTGTATCAAAGCCAATTAAAAGGAACAAAAGAGCACCTCACCATGTAATGCCTTGTTTTAATCAGATTTTCATATTTATGAAGGTGTGATTTAAACTTCTATACCTTTCTGTAGACCTGTGTAAGTAGAAATAAGCCAATGTATATTTTAAAGTAATATGGGTACTTTATATTATAAAGCACTTACAAATTTCCAAAGTTTTATTCTCTTTATAATTTTGGTTGACTGCTACAACATCCATTTGAAATAGGAAAAGACTGTCCAGCTCAATTTTTTAAATAAGAAAGCTGAGTTTTCAAGAGGTTATTTTCCCATATGTAATTACCTACTATCCAAGAGAATTTTATGTAGGAAGCTGAAAAGTGAGAACTTCAGCCCTTGTTCTTCTAGTGTCAGGTTTAATGCTCCTTTTAAGATATAATTGTGAAATAGGAATTAATGTAGTATAAAATGAAACCACATTTATTTTCTTACCCAGAAACTTCCTTAGTACAAATAAATACATTAATATACAGACTAAAGAAATAAGTAAACCAGATCGTTGTTAGGATCAGGATCCTTTTCTGTAGAAAGATCTGCCAGTTAGCCTGAAAGACAGGGGAAGGCATTGCATTGTATTGTATGTTGGTTGATAAGCTCACTAATGTTTGAAGCTATTTTTTGCAGCTGGAACTGGATGCCCAAGAGTATACTCCATCACCTACCTGCTGCTGAGCTCTTTGCACAGGGCTCTTCCAGAATCTGGATTATGTCTGTGAGCAGCATGGCAGGCACCTAAGTGATAAAGCGGATCGTCACATGATCTCAGCGGTTTTGTGGGTGTTTCTTTTGCGTTCTATTTTGTTTGCTTTATTTTGGTTCTGATGACCTGAGATATCTCCCAGAAGTCAATCTGGGTCTTGGAGTCTTTCTTTAACTTGCATTCTGCAATTTGTTAGAATTAACAAAAAATCGGAGGAGCGCATCATTTCATTTGATGTGTCAGAAGGATCTTGGCACATTACAATGAGCATCAGAAATGAGAAAATCTGTATTCTCACTCTTAATATACCCAGATCTTGTTTTGGCTAACATTTACTAAACAATTTTACTATTTGCAAAAACAATGCCCTTTCTACTTTCTCCAGCCTAAGGGACTCTAGCAAATGTTTCGCTTTAATGTGTTCGAAAGCTATAGTTAAGAGTTGATGCTGTGCAGACATCAACAGGAAAACACACTTAAGGAAATGAACGCCATAAAGAAATCTAACTGGCTAGATCCGAGGGTGACAGCTCAGCAGACGTGAGTACCTGCAGCTTTTCCGTTCTCTCCTTTGCCTCCTCGTTCATTAAAGAGGAAATGGTGGGAGAAAAAATGTCTTTATTGTTTGTGTCTAGCAAAATGGAGCATCTTTTTCTGTATCAAACTATATCAAAAGATAGTGAAGTTAAAGCGGTTTTTGGTTCAGGTGAAAGTAGACATTCTGAAGTATTTATTGGACCTCCTTGTTACTGTGGCTTTGGTTCTGTTACATATTCTGATCTACTTGCCCTTCACTGTCATATCATGAAATATGAAATTGTTAACTTTATTGAAATTCTTTGTGGTCAATCTTCAGTAACCCATACATGGAAACCTTTCATTCAACTTGTCCTACATACCCTTAGTACTCCAACTTCATGGGCTGGAGTTGTTATTTTCAGCCGTACTGAGCCTTACATTTGTCAGTTTAACACCTGTGCTTCTTATGGTCTCCTGCTCTGCACCTTCCCCAACCCTCTTGTAAATGTCAACACCTCTCAGCTTTGAGATGTCAAAACAAATGTTACTTCTTAAGGGAACCTTCTCTCATACCCAAACTTTTCCCTTCCCTTCACAGTACTGTAATGCAAGAGTTTGCACTTAAATATTTGTGTTATTGATTGACGTCTATCCTCCTTAACTCTAGCCTCCATTGCTCTTTTTAGAGTGCTCTCTCTCCCTCTCTCTATATATTCAATACGATATCAGGCTCTCTTTCTGTAATCAAAATATCTTTCACATTTTTGATTTCCAAAGAATAGAGCACACATTTTTATCAAAGATTTTTTTTTCTGCAACCAGAAAATTACGTCAGCATGGGACATCTTCAACTACCACTTAAATTTAAGCTGTTTTGAAATAGACATTTATTTTTCTCCCAGATTTATTGAGATAAAATTGACAAGCAAAATATATATATTTAAGGTGCATAACTTGATGTTTTGATGTACGTATGCATTGTGAAATAATCACCTAAATCAAAAAGATTGTCATATTTGTCACTTTACATGGGTACCCTCTTTTGTTTGTAGTGAGAACACATAAGACCTACCCTCTTAGCAAATATCAAGTATTCATTATAGTATTGTTAACATAATAGTTCATTGTAATTGTTAGTAGTCACATTGCTGTGCAAAATAAACATTTCTTGTATCAGCAAAGGCAGAAGATACAGCAATATAGCAATACATAATAGCACTTCCTTTTGGAAAGTTCAGAGTTCTTTTATGTTTTCTCAGGTCATATGTGGATATATTGGAAGGACTAAGAACTCTGTTGTTAGAATGACAACTTCGTATGTCAATAGACAGTTACTAGATTGAATTCAGGACATGATTGAATCCCTTAGCAAGTATCTAAAAGGCAGGGATGTGTGATGCTGTTTAAAGTCAGTGTCATAGACTGTAGGTAAATGTTTAGAATACTGAAATTAAATTCGAAAACCAGATGGGCTCTCACCATGTCGTGCTGTTTTGAATGTAATATGTCACGTTTATTAAACACATACCGTGTGGTTCTGCAGTCACAGTCCTACATGCTTTTTGCTCATTATCTCGATTAATTCTCATTACCACCACAGAAAATCGATTCCTTCATTATCTTCATTTTGCAAATAAAAGAATGGAGACTTTAAAAAAAAAAACCTGCCTCAAACCCTCAGCTATTAATTATTAGAGCTGGGATTTGAACTCGGATAGAGTTGTAATTATCATGTTATGTGTTTTCCTCCAAAGAGAAGGAAGGACCTATAACCTTCTTCTTTCCAAAGACAGCTAATTTAGCAAGGACATGAGCAATGTTCACGTGTATTAGTACCGCCTGCTGGTTTTCTTTTCTCTTGGAATGTTCAAGCATGCCCATAGGTGATTTTTGACAGTAATATTTTTAAAGGTAAATTAACAATGGAGCATACACACAAGCATCAAAGCAAATCCATTTGTCTGATAAAGCTGCTGACAGTAGCTCAGCAGCTCAAATGAAAATTGGTTTGTGGATATGTTTCCGAAATTGGAGAAATTACCAGTAGGAGTTTCTTGGGTCAAGCTGGTCACAGAAAGAAACAAGGGGATATCAAGAGTGTTGCTGCTTTGCCTAAAACTAAGGTATAGGTGTCGCTCATGACAGCGTTTATTGTTACTGTTTACAGTGCTTGGATGAGTGAACTCATTGACATGAAAGGACTGACATTTACCAACTAAAAAGTGGTTGAAGAACAAAGCTGTTACTGGATTTAAAGGGTCTGTCTCTCCCCTCGGCAGCTCCCTCAACTAGAGTCTCTCCTTTGGGGTTCAAGCTTACTGAGAATCATTAGATTGGACTATTGAAAATTCAGAGGCTATTCGTGCTTCACAACCACTTAGGAAAAAGCAATATGAAGCTTTGCTTTTTAGATGTTTTATATAGTTACCATCCACAGTTTACAGTGGGAGATTTTAGTTTTAATAATGGTTGGGCACAATGCAACATTATGGTACCATTTCAGCTCACTACAATGGACCATTCTAGGATTTATTACCAAGACGACATCTACATACTGTTTTTTAATACAGCATATGCTCTGATAATGTTGCTTATGGGATCAATGGTCTCTTGGAGCTGTCATTGGTCAGACTGATTGTTTGATCCTGATTGACCTTTTTGCCCCAAGAGCAGACCTTATGTTGAGATTATGTTTTCAAGATTCCTGTATTCAGGCTCTCCCATTTCAAAATACTCCATGGGAAACTTCTTTAACTGAAATATAGCAGTCTTGTCATATTCTTAACTTACTTAACATACAGAAGCAAGAGCTCAAGGTCAGAATATGAATTCAGTTCACATATTGTAGTTAAGAAATATCTCCTTGTATGTGAAGTTAGAAATGTTGCCTGGACATTTTGGACAAATTGTATACCTAGTTTTAAAAAATAAATAACAAAAAACATTCTTAATTTTGAAAGCACATGATGGACTTTTGTTAATAATGTTTGATTGCTTTGTTTGTTTTTGTTTGTTTTAGTTAGTTTTGTTTTTGTAGCGAGCTTGGAAACTTGGGGAAATCAATTTAATTAATTAATTCACTCATTTTTAAATATGTATACCTTTATTAAGCACATGCTCAATTCCAGGCACCTGGTTAGGTACAGGTGATTACATTTTTTTTTTAAAAAACCCCAGCTTACCAAACACCACCACTATAAAAATACCAACTATCTCCTGGTGGAAAAGTAATTAGTATTAATACAGAATCTGCTTAAATTCCAACAAATAAGAGTAAGTAGGAAGTTGATTGCTATTGGGCAACTATTTCACTTATACATATTCAACTTCTAAAAAGTTATTGTGGCTACAAATACAAAGAATGTGATTATTTCTCATTTTGATCCCAGGTGAGAATTTGATCTTTATTTTTAAAGCTCTTAGGGAGACAAAGCTTGTTTGTTTTTTGGCTATTTTAGTTTTTAAGTTCTATCAGCGAATCTGCATACTACATGCACATTTAGTTTAATTATTTGATTCTGAATAAAAATTACTAAGATTTTGTTGTCATTCCTCCCTTCTCTTCTTCCACTTACAAATTCCTCTTTCCTCTTTTCACTTCTTCCTTCATCTCCAACTACTACAACCTACCAGTTAGAGGAAGTATCAGGCATTAAGTGTGTGAGAAGTACTGTTCTAAGGTTTTTGCATAGATTAATCCTACTAACGAATACAATGACCAGAGGTAACTGCTGCTGTTCGTCTGTTTTACAGATGAGGAAGTGAAACACAAAGAGGTGAATCTGCCCAAACTACACAGGGGATTCGCTTAGTTGTTTATTTTGCATACTGTGTGAGGAGAGACTTTGACTTATGACAGAGATGAAATCAAGGGAATTTCTCTTTATCTGGGTTTACCTGTTAGCCAAAGAAAGTGCTTTTGAAATTTTATCCAGCCTCTCTAGATATTTACTATTGTCTACTGACCTCTTTCATTGAGTAATTCACTGAGTAGAAAAAGTTAATTAACCCAAGCAGGGACATTACGTATGTAAATATGGCAAGTCATGGTATTTGGAAATAGTGAAAGGCTATGTTCACTTGGGATTAGGTAGGGCTTTTACAATTAAAAATACTGATAGCAGCAACAGAATGTAACACAAACTAGGATACATGAGAATTTCAGTGCTGTTGCTTATTATTTGATAGATGAGCTCTTGAACACAGTTTAATACAATTTACTTACAGCTTCATATGGTATTTTTTGTCATCTAAGAAGCATTGAAAACTCTTGAACACAGTTTAATCCAATTTATTTATAGCTTTATATGGTATTTTTTGTCATCTAAGAAGCATTGAAAAAATGACAGTATGTCCAGAATTTTCAGGAAGATTTAAAAAATGTGGTTCTCAGAGAAACCTGTGGTTTTTCTCACATGTAAAATAAGTATAATTTAAATAATAAGGAAATTGCATAATTTCTCTATTGTGTAATTATATAATTACATAATCATAATGTAATAATGTATATGTAATACAACAATTTAAACAAAATTGGAACTCAAAAAATAATTCTGAAGGAATGAATGAGTCTAGAAAATTTTATTAATGTACTTGGCTGAATTTGGATAATTTAAGCCCAAATCAATTCTACTTATCACAAAAATAAATTTTAAATGGTTAGAAATGTTATTCCTATCTTTGCTTTTGAGAAAAGAACTTAACAGTGAGGGATGGAGAATTATGAGGTAATATTACTTGAATTGTGTAAATTGTTTATGTAATCTAAATGCTAGCTTACTTTCTAACTTTTCTTACATATACTGGTTGCCCTCTGTGACTTCAGGTAGCAGATGAAGAAAACAGCTGTAAAATTAAGAGAAAGAAGTGTGCAATGTAGGGAAGGAAGGCATTAAAGCTTTCCTCAAAGGACAGTGGCAGCTATATTTTGCAGAGTGCTGAGAAATGGTTATTATCACATGTCTGTGCTTTCTGGAGGATAAAACATTTGACAGCGTGACGTCCAATTACATATAAATGTACCTAAAAGTTAGAAGAAAAGTTGTATTGAGGACTGAGAGACAACAGAGAAGGCTTTGCTGACTCAAAATTTCTACTAGCTTCAAAGGCCATATTGTCTGAAACTATTTCTCTTAGTACTCCTTTTTCACTGTAAATTTTCCTTCTCAGTTTAGTGTTTTAAACCACTTTACACTAAAGAGTTTGTGATATCTCCAATTAGCTTTTGCAGTATTTCCAATTAACATTTCCCCTGAAAGGAAAGAAGATGAAAAATAGGCTAGAGAAGGAAAAGAAGTGGTCCCAGAAAGGTTAGGTGTAAGGTGGTAAGAACGGATGTTTCCTGCTCAAGTTCTTGCTCAGATGTCGCTGTCCCCATGAAGCCTACCATGAGCACATATGTATGTTACCCTCATATGTATATGGCATCCAGCCCCTTCCTCTTGCATTTCCACTCTCATGTCTTCATCCTGAGCTGCCTCTTCCTGTCGCATCCATCACTTCATAATTTATTATATCATTTGTTATATATCATGTTTATTACTTATTACTTGTTTCTGACAGCTAAAATATAAGCTTTATGAAGGCAGGGATCTTTATTAATATATTAAAAGTGCATAGGAAATCATTGGGACATAGTAGGCATCCAAATGTTTGTGGTAAAGCTCTTCCACCAGAAAAAAGAAAAAGAGAAAGGGTATCCACACATTCCGCCAAAGATATAAATAAAGAGTCCTAAGTACTTTGAATAATTCAAAGGAATTCAGAGTGACATTTTTAAGAGAAGATTATTATTTCCTTCTATGTACTACTGTTTGATTTCTATTTCAGTCCCCACCAGGGAGCATTGACACTGGTCATTTCAGGAAGTAAAGCTTCAAAGATAAGGGGGCTTATTTTAATAAAGAGAGAGAAAGGAAAGGAGGAATGCATTGACTCATAATTAGGGGATTTCTGAGGAAAGTTATTTTATGCAGAGAGACTGGATTCTGCTTGTACCTCACTTATTTATGGGTTACTAGAGATTGGTGAGTGTTTCAAACAAACTGAGTTTATTACAGAAATTTATGTAATTGACTTACTCCAACTGGAAGAAACGAAATAGTGAAAACATGAATAAATTACTACTTTATTGTATCTGTAATTAGAGTGTTCTGTCAGAGGCTCCAAAATTTTAATCTATCCATCAGTGTTGTTTCATAATAAAATGTTAACAGCAAAATGACAAAACAGAGGGTATCTGTATCCTTCAAACCAGGAATCCCATTCCTAGGAATTTGTGCCATTTTTATGTAGAAGCGTAAGAAGCTACAAAGATACTCATCACATTTTTTACACTTGTGGAAAAAATAGTCATCTTACTACCTACCAAGACTTCAATATGTCTACAATGCAATTTTATGCAGCCATGGTATAGAAGTATAATTATTGATATGAAAAGATACTCATCAAATATTCACTCAACTGAGGAGGTTTTAAAGCAGTATATTCTATATATAAGTATATTCAAGCATGAACAACTTGGAAATTATGTTAGCAGTGATGGTGGATGATAATTTTTTTATTTAGCTTTTCCTTTCCTGTACTTTATATATATTTCTACAATTAGAAATTAGAATGCAGAAAATATATAGTAGCATTTATCAGAGGATAAGACGATGTTGGTATATTATATTTTTATAATTTTTAGATATCTCACTGACTTTAGATATTAAAAAGTCTTGAGGTTTTTGAAGAGTTGTGTCGCTTTTGTATACCAGCTGTTTATGTTTGGAAAAAGGAAGAAGAATTTCCTATTTTATGCGCAGTGCTGTAATTGTTTGAGTGGATATGGGGGGGCACTCAGTCTAGTCACTGGGAATATGTATAATGCTTTAACTGCTTAGAGCATACTTTTGTACACTTTATCTTTTTACTGATGTGGAAGGTGAAGTATCTGTTGCTCCCACTTCAGAAAAGAGAGGTTTTGTTTGTTTGTTTGTTTCCTGAGACAGGACCTGGCTCTGCTGCCCAGGCTGAAGTGCAGGGGGAAGATCATGCCTCACTGAGGCCTCAACCTCCCAAGGCTCAAGCAAGATTCTCCCACCTCTGTCTCCCGAGTAGCTGGGACTACAGACTTGTGCGCCACCATTCCTCCCTAATTTTTTTGATTTCTAGTAGAGAAGAGGTCTGGGTATGTCACCCAGACTGGTCTCAAATTCCTGAGCTCAACAGATCCGCCCACCTGGGCTTCCCAAAGTGCTAGGATAACAAGCGTGAGCCATCATACCCAGTCAGAAAAGAGATATTTTAATGCTTATGTACTTTATGTGATTTGCACAGGTTCATTTAGCTGGTAAATCCTGCTCTCTGAAATGCAGATCTCTGTACTAACCAAAAACATGCTTTAAAAAAAAAAGTTATGCTGGGTGCTGTGGCTCACGCCTGGAAGCCCAGGTGGGCAGATCATTTGAGGTCAGGAGTTTGAGACTAGCCTGACCAACATGGTGAAATCCTGTCTCTACTAAAAATACAAAATTAGCCGAGTATGGTGGTGCATACCTGTAATCTCAGCTACTTGGGAGGCTGAGGCAGGAGAATCTCTTGAACCCAGAAGGCTGAGGTTGTGGTGAGCCAAGATCGCGCCACTGCACTCCAGTCTGGGCAACAAGAGTGAAACTTCGTCTCAAAAAAAAAAAAAAGCTATGAATAAATTCAGGAAAATAAATTATATGCTCTGAAGAGACAGAGGATGTTTTTAAGACTATCTGCATACTAAGACGTGGATATAAGACATACCACCATTTGGAATTTTTCCCTTGAGCATACACAGGTATGGGCATCAGTGGCAGCTGTGACAGCACAGCTTCTGAAGGAGAGAAAATGACTGAGGCCTGCCTTGACAATATTTAAGGAGTTATTTGAGCCACTGTGTTGCAAGTTCACCTAATTCTATTAGCTTGTTTCCTTTATTCTCCTGGCAACATACAGGGATTTAGATGAATTGGATTGAGTGTAAGAGTGTTAAGAGGCTGACGTCCAAGCTCCGTGTATTTTTGTGACGTTAACATTGGCAATGATATCGGGAACTTAGTTTTTTTCTATAGTTGGCTGTTGTACTTGAGCTCTCCAGTGCTCTGTTCTGCTTTATTTTTCTCCAATGTATAATACTTACCATTATATGTTATTTATTAATTTTATGTTGTGTCTGTCTTCCCAGAATATAAGTGTTGCAAGAAGTCAGGGATTTTTGTATGTTTTACTCAAGAGTGTACCCCAAGTGCCCAGAACAATGTCTGGCACATAATAGGGACTCAACAAAAACTTGCTAAACATTTATTAACCCCCAAAGTTATTTAATTGATTATATTTAATGGCAGGTATCGTATTGAGCAGCAGAGTACTATGTCCCGTTAGTCTTGCTAAACTATACTTAAATATATCATTTTAATTTAGGGAGGGGGACATGCATCATTTTTGCTTTCTCACTAGAATTTTAGGTACATGATACTTATTTAAACAGATATGCCAAGAAACAAATTCTATTTCAGAGATAAAACCATTGTTTATACTATTATTATACCTATAGTAGCTATTTTTTATAACTTCAACTTTTTTCTTCCATCTCTCTCTCCTGTTTTTGTTTTCCAGAAAAGAGGCACAGTTAGATGAAGAAGGACAGTTTCTTGTCAGAATAATATATGATGACTCCAAAACTTATGATTTGGTTGCTGCTGCAAGCAAAGTCCTCAGTAAGTTGAATGCACCTTTCCTACTTGTCTAAGTTACACGTAGAAGCTCAAAGAATGCATGGTTCAAGATCACAACGTAGGGTTATGTAAGTTGTGCAGAGCATTTGTACAACTTACATAGTTGTGTGGCCGACATTCATATATCATGTTAGGCTCAGGCTTCGCTGAGTCTTATTTTTTTCTTTTACAGGTTCTTTAGAGAATGGAAAAGAGTAAATGTGCTCTTGTTGTTGTTATTGTTTGAGAGACGATCTGGCTTTGTCACCCAGGGTGGGATGCAGTAGTCTCAGTGCAGTAGTGGCCTAACCCCCTCTCACTGCATCCTCCGCCTGCCAGGCTTAAGTGATCCTCCCAACTCAGCCTCCCAAGTAACTGGGACTACAGGCGTGAACCAACACACCCAGCTAATTTTTTTGTATTTTTGGTAGAGACGAGGTTTCGTCATGTTGCCCAGGCTGGTCTTGAACTCCTGAGCTCAAGTGATCTACCTGCCTTGGCCTCCCAAAGTGCTGGGATTGCAGGTATGAGCCACCATGCCAAGTCCAGTCAGTCCTTTGTCTCCCTTAATAGGAAACCATGTATCCAGGAAGGAAAGAAAGTTATTGATATTTAATGTAACAATGTCAGTTGTGGTTTAATGTAACAACATCAGTTGTGGTGTCAACAATACAGTAGTTATTCAAGTACAATATATGTTCTCTCCAAATTTCTTTTGCAGTCAGGAGTTACATTAGCTATTGATAAAAGAAACGTGAAACTGAGATCTACCACAGACAAATATCTTTCTTAAGAAGGCAGAGTTTTAAAAACTTCATGGAGAAAAAGTTGCTCTCTAAGTATTGTCTATTATTCCCATAGTGCTTATTTATTTATTTATTTTTAGATGGAGTTTTGCTTTTGTTGCCCAGGCTAGGCAATCTAGGTTGACGACAACCTCTACCTCCTGAATTCAAGAGATTCTGCTGCCTCAGCTTCCTGAGTACCTGGGATTACAGGCATGCGCTGCCACACCCAGCTTATTTTGTATTTTTAGTAGAGACTGGATTTCTCCATGTTAGTCAGGCTGCTCTCAAACTCCTGATCTCAGGTGATCTGCCCACCTCGGCCTCCCAGAGTGCTAGGATTACAAGCGTGAGTCATCGCACCTAGCCCATAGCACCAAATTTTTAACTGGGCTGTAGTTTGGATACAATCAAATGAGGCTTTTAGCATTGCTAAATATAACTAGAAAAGCAAACACTATCTATAATAGAAACTTTTTTTAAAGATTGGTAAATGTTTAATAATAACAAGAAAAATATCTAGCCCCTTTAGTAACCAAAATGGAAACAAATATGAAGAAATTTTTTTTCTTATCAATTTGGCAGTTTTAAAAATGAAATATCTAGTGTAACAATAGAGTAGAGTTAATGGGAAAATCATACACGTTTTTAATGTGATGGTAATTAAGACAACTTTTGAAGAAAAAAAAAGCCTTTTAAAAACATATTAAACCCTTCAGTTATTTTTCCTAAATAAGTTATTAGACTTATTTGCATTAAGATTTACGCATGTGTTTTCATGTCACAGTTCCTTATATTATCAAGAGCTGAAAGAAAAAGCCTACATTTTCAATAAGAAGGGATTGGTTAAATAAATTATTGCATCCATATGTTGAATCAGATAGCAATTAAAATTGAAACACAGCACTTTGGGAGGCCAAGGCGGGTGAATCACTTGAGTCCAAGAGTTGGAGACCATCCTGGCCAACATGGTGAAACCCCCTCTCTACTAAAAATACAAAAGTTAGGTTTGGTGGCAGATGCCTGTGGTCACAGCTATTCAGGAGGCTGAGGCAGGAGAATCACCTGAACCTGGGAGGTAGAGGCTGCAGTGAGCTGAGATCACACCAGTGCACTACAGCCTGGGTGGCAGAGCGAGACTCTGTCTCAAAAAACCAAAAATTGATGCAGAAAAATCACAGAAAATTTAAGTTTAAAAAATATTAATGATTGTTTAGTAAGAAAAAAGCAGGACAGCAGGATACATACTATATGTAATCAGGTTATTAAATATACATATTTATATTAAGAAAGACTCTTGTAACAAAATATTGTCATGTGCATTCTTGATGATGAAAACAATTGTGTTTTCTCGAAAAGATAAGTAGTACCTCAAAAATATGCTTTAAAAAGGTAAAAATTAAGTACAGGATGAGTATTTCTTGTCTAAAACTCTTGGGACCAGAAATGCTTAGGCTTTCAGAATTTTTTGGATTTCAGAATATTTTCATATTCAGAAGAAGATATCTTGGGGATGAGCTTCAAGTCAAAACACAAAATTCACTTATGTTTCATGTACACCTTATAGACATAGGCTGAAGGCAATTTTATATAATATTTTAAATGATTTTCCATGTGAAACAATGTTTTGACTGCAATCCATCACATGAGTTCAGGTGCAGAATTTTCCACTTGTGGTGTCATCTTGGTGCCCAAAAATGTTTCAGATTTTTGAGCATTTCAAATTTCAGATTTTCAGATTAGGTATGCTCCACTTATAATTTGTAATATAAGCTGAGAAACTGGTTGCTTTGCTTGTAAATGCAAATGTATACCATTAATATGTTTATACATTGCCTTCTCTGACTTCATTGTATTGTCCTGGCCAGAATTTTTCATATGATCCATGTTTGCCATGCACAAAAATTGAAGACATCTAAAATTATTTTAACAAACATTTATCTTCATTCTTTCTATGAACAATAGTTCACCTATTACATGCTTTTTTTCCCCCCTCCCTTCTTGAACCTGTAAAATAGATCTTAATGCTGGAGAAATCCTCCAAATGTTTGGGAAGATGTTTTTCGTCTTTTGCCAAGAATCCGGTTATGATACAATCTTGCGTGTCCTGGGCTCTAATGTCAGGGAATTTCTACAGGTAAGCATAGCTATTGGAGGGTCTTGAACACATTTTAGCATTTTTTGCTACATATTTTTTTCTTTAATTTCTGGTTGCTGATACTAATATGCAAGTTGTAAATTAATGTTCCCTGAAAAACTCCACATGGTCTTTTGTGATCTGTTCACTTGCCTTTTTTTTTTTTTTTTTTTTTTTTTGTAATTGTTTTTTATGCTAGTGGTTGTGGTTTTATTTTTATGTTTTAGACATCTTATATGGTCTTATTTTTTATTTGCAAAACATTCCTGGTTTGTAGATATAATCAAGCAATGTATCAGTATTTATGAAATTCTACCTGGAGCTTGTTGTTAAGGAAAAAGTAGCAGGGTTTTCAGGTCTTCTGTCACCAAAACATACTTAAGATCCATTAGCATGAGTTACATATTAATTAATCAACTATACTAAGGAAAATAGGAAACAGTCCAAAGTCAGTTTCAGGTGAAAAAGATAAATAATGCAGTCAAAGGCCTTTGTCTTACATTCCTGTTAGAATTGCCTTAAAAGATTTTGCTAGTAAATTACACATTAGATGAGAGACTATTTCTGGATTGACTATACTATTTTAAGCACTGGCATTTGTGAGACCCTCTTCTTGAAATGTGTTAACATTGAAAATTATGTGGTTGTTTGCAAAGGATATTTCTAAACTGGCTGCTGAAAGCAGCCAGATCTTGCTGGAAAATGATGTCAGTGCAATACTAGCTGAACCGAAGCCCAGTTTTGAGGGAATGTAAACTACTTTCAATCCAGCTGCATTATTGATTTAACAGCCAAAATAAGAACTTTAGTGTTTAATCAAAATGTCTGTTGTTTACATAGTGACATTTTTCTTGTAAACTTAAAACAGCATTAAATCAACTTGGAAACTGGTTTGCAATCTCCTGCCATGGTTTACTAAACTACTGGTGTCAAAAAAAGCTGCCACTTCCAAATGAAGTAGCTGCCAAAAGATATTTAAATAAAATTGAACAGCCAGCATTTAATGGGATTATTTTAAATGGATTAAAGTTTGATACTTAAAATTTTGGGTGGATTTTGGGTTTTTGAATACGTACGTCACTTTTTAGTACTTTTGTTGACCACTATCAACTTACCAGCAACTTTCATTTGACCTGTCTGACTTTTAACTCTCTCTCTCTCCATGGCCATGTTCACATAACAAAACAAAGATTCAAATGGTTTTATTAATTTTTTTTTTCAAATTTTCCACCTCTACTCATTGTGACCACCTGCTAAGCTAATTACGGCACAGTAAGAGAGCAAGCAGCCTTTTAGGTGTGTTTCTCTGTGTTCTGGTGCTGCTTTATTCAACAGGACAGCCACTAGTTGCAAGAGGCTACTCAGCATTTAAAATGAGATGTGCAAACTGGGCGGTGACTCACACCTGTAGTCCCAGCTACTCGGAGGCTGAGGCAGGAGGATCACTTGAGCCTGGGAGACGAAGGCTGCAATGAGCTATGATCACACCACTGCACTCCAGCCTGGGTGACAGAGTGAGACCCTGTCTCTACATACATACATACATACATACATACATACATACAACAAAGCACGATGTGCTCTAAGTGTAAATACACACCAGATATCAAAGACAGTATAAAAAGAATAAAAGATGGCTTATTCATAGTTTTATATTGATTTCACGTTAAAATGATAATATTTTGAATATATTTGATTTTATAAAATTTAGTTAACATAGCTTTAAATTACACACTATTTTAGTTCATTTTTCTTTCAATGTAAGAGGAAACAATGAAGAAATGAGAAAGTTAGAATACCATAAAGTTTTCATCAATATCATACATTATGATTTAGTTCCTTTTTTCTCCTGGTTTTGCAATTGTACATAGCAATGGCAAATTGAATATGTTAAAATACTGCTTTTCTAAAAAGTAGATATTTATGTTATCATTAGGCTAATTACACAGAAATTAAATGGACTTTTCTTCGGTGTGACTATGAAACAAAGTCTAATTAACTTTCATAACACTGTTTTCACATCCCAGCACACATACAAAGATTGACATTTTTGTTACATAAATTAATAAAATATTCTTTATGGTAACTTTAACTTTTCACTAAAAATTTAAAGACTTTTAGTTCTGTTTCAGCTCTGGTTTTAATCAGTCACCCCATATTTAGATTCTATTTCCCAAATACTGAGCTTTGAGAATTCTGCCACTTTTCTCTATTTCCCCCACACTTTTTGGGAGAGTCTACCATTGTCTAGAGATTGGATGGGTGATTCCTCCAATCTCTTCTCCATTCTATAACTCGAGTGCTTTTTCTGAAATTCAAATGTATCTCATCATATCATTTTCTTGTTCAAACTCTGGAGTAATTTTTTATTGCTCATTGGAAACTGTCAAAATATTTAAAACAATTGAAACCTTCATCCTCTCTCCATCTTTCCTCTCCCTCTCCCTCCGTCCAGCCAAACTTAACCTCTTTTAGAACCTTGCATTTATCTTGTTCCCACTATCCTCTCAGCTTTTGCACAGGCTCTTCTCTTTGCCTGGAGCATTGTTCCAGGGCTTTCCCCCTAGATAAATGCTATTAATCCTGAAGGTAAAATTACTTCTCTAGGAAGGCCCCATTCCTCTCTCCAAGCTCCGCTCTATCTCGTCCTGGTAACTAACCACTCTCTTATTGTCATAAGACACTCTATTTCCTCAGCCACAGTAGCTTTCACACTGCGTTATCATTCCCATTTGATGGACTGGAACGTAAACTTCAGGAAGCCAGAGATGATGTATAATCTCTTAATGTTTGTACCTCCACAGATGCAGTCTGTATATCTGGGATTAAATGAATATCTCTTTTGTAAAAAAATGAATATTTGCTCTTTGTGCAAAACTAGAAAACACACAATAGGAAGCAAACACACCAACAGATCAGCTGAATTATTTTACTCAGGATAACCCATTTTGAGTGAGACCTGTAATTATATTTACAGATGAATCATAGAATGAAATATGAAAGAAGAGAGATACACTAGACCAATTTCCTTTTCAGGTGAACATAGTAAATTACTGTTTATTATTTAAATTATAGGGCACATTGCTTGTATCTATTGACACTTTTAAAGTGTCCATTCTAATATTTCCATTTTAAGCTTTAAGGGAACACTAAAATAGCTACTGAAATCATAACACGGAGACTATTTGATTATGCGTTAGCTGAGCAACTCTGACTCACTCATCACAGCAAGCAGAATTTCCTTGGAAGTTGTCTGACCACAGCCTTTCAGTTGGATACATTATTAAGAATAGGTCTGTCATATATATACACATATATATATATATATATACATATATATATATATACACACATATACACACACACACATACACACTTATACATACTATACCATTGTTTTCACGTTTCTTGAAATAATTTAAAATTTTTTTCTAAATACTAAACACAGCATATAATAGGCAATTAATGAAACAGTCTTTGAATAATAGAATTAATTAATTCTGAAGTGTATGTGTTTTTAAAATTATTTGGTCCAGTTTTATCAGGATAATACCTCTTCTACTTAAAATTATTTGGTCCTGTTTTATCAGGATAATACCTCTTTTACTTAAATTTTATATTCAAGGACATGCTGTATAGAAAACATCAGTAGCTTAGCTCCAGAAACATACTTGTTTTCTCACATGGACTTTACCATTTCCATTGATAGTTGATTTAGACAACGAATACTAACATATCTTCCACCTTGAAAGGCTTTGGTGCCAATATCTAATTCATGACCCTGCTCATGCAGTCTCTCCTGTGCTTCCAAATTCAATTTTAAAAATTTTGCCTTATGCTTATTTTAAATCACCCTTAGACTTTAACAAAAAAATGGCTAAAAGTCCTAAATGGATAAAGTAATAAAATATAAGAAATAGTTTTAGATAAACATTGTAGAAATACTCCTCTAGGTATTTCACAGTTTAGAATTTATTTTTCTTAAATATCCAGTGAAACAATCAATTTGTGGGCTGATGAAAAAAGTAATCATCTTTGGCATTTATTCTTTGGTCAATTTAATACATGAAAATATAATTTATCAAAAAGAGAAAAAGAAGTAAGCCATTTTTAATTTGATTTTTGGATCTTATATATTTTACTTAGATATATTATCTTAAATACAAGACCATATTTCAGTAAGAATTTTATCTAATTTTTCCACTTTTTTATTCATAAATTCAAAATAAAATGTGTGGTTCCGTGTTATTGTTACAGTCAATTTCTATCAGAAGCTTCTAGTGTTCTGACGAAAACGCTGCAAAGAATGCATGGGATTTGAAAGCTTCATAAGAAAATAGCTGATAAGAAATGGCCAATTTAATGCTATTTTCATCTTAATCCACACTCGTCATTACTCTCTAATGTCCTTAAATTACTGCAACAGTCTCTCCTATCTCACATGCATTTCTGCAGTATGATTTTGCCTCTCCCTCACAGGAGGTGAAATTCTCTTTTCCTTGAATCTGGGTTGGCTTTAGTGATTATTGAACTAAGAGAATGTGGCAAAAGTGACATATTCAAACTTCCTAGGCTAGAACAGAAGAAGTCTTGGTTTCCTTTTGGGTATCTTGGAACATTTGCTATTGGGATGGTATCTCTAGAAACCCAGACACATGAAATGAGAAGCACAAACCACACGGAGAGGCCACATGTAGACTGGCACACAGATAGCAGTTCTAGCTGGGCTCCCAGCAAAGAGCTAGAAACAACTACCAGCCGTCTGACTGATCCATCTTGGAAAACAAACCAGCTACCCTCTTCTGATAATTTCAACCCAGTTTCCATCTGATTCCATCTCAAGGGAAGAACTTTCTAATTTAGCTAGACAACCCACAGAACCACGAAAGATAACAAATAAATTATTAGAGTTGTTTTACATACAGCTGTGGATAACTAGAGCAGTACTCTGTGCATTATTTTTAACTCTATATTTTATGTCTGTGTTAATATATGTGTGTATGCTTGTCCAATGAAGCAAGAGCTGTGAGAATGCTGTGTTTGAGAAAATCTATTACCTGTGGGAATGGGAGCCATATCAGTTCCAAACAGGGCTGCTAATTCAATTTCAATGGTATTACATTATTACTACATCATATTGTCTTTACCTCCCCAACAAATTTGCAGAGTTAAAATGAAATTAAAATGCACAGTGAAGGCTGCTAGGTTGACTATTAAAATATACATAGGGAAATGCAATTGTAGAGACCAGTTAGGATTTAAATTATGACCTAAGTATGCATATAGAACTCAGGCAAATAGTTAAATAAACATTCTTTCATTATTTGCTGGAGACACTGGCTTCTTCAACTACTCTTGATATGGTGACAGTTTCAGTCGTTCACTCAATTCATATTTATCAACCAGCGCGTCTGTTCAGCCTGCAATGGGACTTTTTTCAATTCCTGTTGGCTCCAGGTTTTGGCTTATTAAATACAACATTGGGATTTGGCCACCAGGAACAACCTGCGATTGATGACTGATCTAATTCTTAATGTTTGTGCAAAGGGTTATTTTGGGAAATATGAGGATTTTCCTGAACAGCTGTAAAATTCTAATACTTCCCTAAATTATTTATATTTCTTAAGAAAAAAGTGCGCCATTCACTTTATTTTTAACTTTGGAATTTCAAAAGGAACTGTTTTTCTCAGCATCCACAATGCCAATTTCTGTAATCCGCGATTTAAAATTTGACAAGTAGGGATTTAGCTTTATTTTTAAAAAACTTGTGAAGGAAGATAAGAAATATTCTAGAATTGTAAGGCTTTTCAGTTTGAATAACTGGTATATATTTTCATAATTTTTCAAAATATTGGTTAATTGTTACATGTAGTATTATATAAGCTGGATTATTTTTAACATGCGTTTAAAAGCAGTAGAATAAGTGAAATGTTTTAAATATCTTTCTTTAAATATTTCCCTGGAGAAGATGGTAATGATAAATTGATATAGCTTTAAAGTTATTTCCATTTTAATGATTTTAGTGACTCTGGTACAGTTTCTTTTTAAATAGAGATTTTCAATATTTCTTTTAGAAACGAGTATCTATATCTTTTCTGTTGAAAAGCTATTTAATTTTCATGGAGCAGCTCCAAGAATAAAACGCAGGAAAAGTATCATGAAAGCATTCACTTCTTACTCACTCTGATCTCATGCTATTTACTTTGTTGCTTCTCATTATCTAGGGTTTGGTTTTCATTTTCTTGGGTCTACTTTGTTTAAATGTTTTATCTTCAAATTCCAAAGTGAATTTTTTCTTATAAAACTTAAAAAAAATTTTTTTAATTACATGGTTCTCATTAAAGAATGTTGATGCTGGTCCTATTTTTCAGACGTATGGGGGATATAAAGAAAGGAAATCCTGTGCCTCATCCTCCTTCATTGAAAAACAAAAAGAGGTTTGCAATGACTAATTTTAAAGATTTCTTGCAGATCTAAACTGCAGTAGTATTCTCAACATAGACAACTCCCTTCTCCCCATCCACTAAAACAAGGATTCTTAGAGACTGAAAATGTCTTGCTTTCAAAACTTTCAAGGCAAGGTCTTACCCATTTCTCTGGATCCTTTAAAAATTGTAATTAGATGTCCTTGAAACAGGAGAATTGGGGAGTTGACTTCTGAGGACTTTGCCATGGTAATTATGTATGAACTTATTTTTGGCATGCATGTTAGAAAACGAAAATGTACATTTATTTTGAAACATTCCAAGATCTTTAAAAATGTGAAACTTTAAAGTATTTCTCAAACAAATGATAAATTGTCTTTTGTTTTCCAAATCTGTGACGTGTACTGTATCTGAAACTCCAGTACAGTATCCCAGAATATCAGAATGAATTTTTCTCCTGTAAATGATAAATACGAGTGATAAAATAAACCAAAGGCTGCAAAATTCCTGAGTAGAAAAACCACATTCGTTTGCTTGTAGAAAAACAGTAAAATGATATTAGAACATTAAGAAATGAAATTATGTATTTAAATCCTTTCGGTATCTCAAGATATCAAAATAGATGAATGGATCTGCTCTCTATGTTTTTTTATTTTATAAAGCCTAGAAGAATGAATCAAAGCATATTTGAGGTTTACGTCATTGTTTCCTAGGAATCTGCTTGTGCTGCAATATAAGAGTTTACATTTTTCCGTTGTCTTTTTTACTTTCATGCATATGGACATACTTCTTTAATCGGCCACGCAGATCTTTACTCTCTGTAAGTGCTTCCGTGGGTATATTTAGAAATAACACAAAATATCACTTTTGATACGAAACTGTTATTCTCCAGAATGCATTGTTAGAGCAATGTGGATGAACCATCATCTTTGTTTAGATACCATTATCAAATGTAGAAAGGGTTTTTTCTTGGCTATTGTAAGAATCTTTTTGTAGCCTTTGACGTTGCTGCAAACACATTGAAGCCTGTATATGAGGATGACAAATTTATTAGCAATATAAGTGTACTTCAATGAAAATAACTTAACTTTTAATCATTAATCCCAATTTTTGTAATAGTCTGGCTGTGGTAATTAAATTTTGAAAGAGTAAAGCCAAGTAAAGAAGGTTGTAACTCAAGAAATCCCAAGAGTGTTTTTTATATTAGATACTATCTAAAGAAAATCAATATTACATTAAGTGGTGTTCAGTCTTTTATGATTCAGGAAAGCACTTTACTTGTTCAGTTAATTAATAGTAAATTCAATAGAACAGTACATCTCTGGAAAGTTGGTTACCACAAAAATACAGGAAAGATTAACATTCCCATTGGTGTTTTTGGTATCCGGTGAGGGGGCACTGCCCATCTTTTGTGACTCGGGAAGCACTGACTTGGGCCATTATGTCCGCTCTGACTTACCTTAGCTTCAGTGGTGCCAGTAGCAGTAGTATAAATCGTTACTGCCTTATACCATCTGCTTGAATGAATGTAGAAATGTTTTAGCAATCCAGTAAAAATAGATGAGTATGAAAATAATATAAGCACATTGATTTATGAAATATGTAAGCATTCTACTTAGAAAAAAATTGAAAAAATATTAAAATGCCCATTTCAAGTTACTGTTTGGTTCAATTTCTCTCTTTCTTTCTTTCCTTCCTCCCTCCCTCCCTCCCTTCCTTCCTTCCTCTCTCTCTCTTTCTTTCTTTTCTTTCTTTCAAGATAGAGTCTCACTGTGTCACCCAGGCTGGAGTGCAGTGGCAAGATCTCAGCTCACTGCAACCTCCGCTTCCTGGGTTCAAGTAATTCTCATGCCTCAGCCTCCCAGGTAGTTGGTACTACAGGCGTACACCACCATGCCTGGCTCATTTTTGTATTTTCAGTAGGGATAGGGTTTCACCATGTTGGCTAGGCTGGTCTTGAACTCCTGAGTTGAAGTGATCTGCCTGCCTGGGCCTCTCAAAGCGCTGGGATGACAGGTGTGAGACAGCACGCCCAGCCTCAGTTTCTTTTTTAAGTGAGCTACAACATAATACCTGGGCCGGAATATATTAGAAACATATTCTAAATGCAGCCAAAAGCTCAATTTTGACTTTGTGAGGAAGGCAGATAAAAATAAAACTCTCTTGGGAGGTTTTTTTTTTCCTCACTAGATTTCTTTCACGACATGTTTCACAATATACATAAGTAGAAGTATAAGGGGTCTGGGAGGGTTATAAAGAACAGAGTCCTCAGGTCTTCCATTCTATGGGAAGAGTTCTAATGCGAATGATTTGTCACTGGAGGAACCCCTCATACTATTCAACCAAGTAAAACAGTTTTAGGACTCAGGTTTGTAGGTTGTGTATACTTAGTGTCTACCATATTGGATTATTTTCACATGGCACTAGCAGCCTCTAGAGGCAATCAGGATGAATTGATGTTTTGGGTCAGAATTAGCCTGACTTGAACAGGTGTAAATGTGGGGAAGGGAACAGAAAGCACTGTAGATACAGACAGTTCAAAAAGTCACCAGATTTATCCAGTTGAGGAGACCATTGAATTATTTATCTGGATTAGAATGTCAAACTTCATGACTCAGCTCAGAGCTCATCTTCATTTTGAGGTATTTTAACTCCATTATCTCAGCCTGAGTTGTTGGCTTCCTCATTTGTTCATCAAAAGCCACTCTGCACATCCATTTGTGATATAAACCATGAGCTGCTTAATCCTCATCATGGAGATCTGCATACAAACATCTACCCTGCCCCCCAGCCCCCGTGACACAGTGTGTGATACGTAATGCACATACAGGAACTTTATAGAGTGAATGCATGATTGAGTGGATGCACGGAAGGGACAGAAAATTAGACAATGCCATAGGTCCCCTGGTAGAGTATTGCTCAAATGCGGACACCCGCAGAATCATCTCATACTCACTCCACCGTCCTCCCAGTAAGCTCACTGGATTTTTCTGTTTTTCTAAATTGACCTCTCTGAGACATTTGGAATGAAAGCCACAGTTCAATTTTGGCATATCTCCAGTGCTTTTATTTTAGATACATTATTTTATGCCCATGACATTTTGAAACTGGTTTTTTTTCTTCTCTTTAAAAATAATCATCAGTTATGACTAGATGACTACTACTTGCTTGGTGTATTCATTTTTATTGCTACCATAACAAATGACCACAAACTTAAGTGCTTAACACAACACAGATTTATTACCCTATGGTTTTCTAAGTTGGAAGTCCGCTGAAGGCCTTCAATGGACTATATTCAGAGTGCTGTATTGGCAGAACTGTGTATCTTTATGTCGGCCTTTGGAAATAATTGTTTTCTTTCTCATTCAGGTATTGACAGAATTCAGTTCCATACAGTTATGGAGCTGAGGACCCAGTTTCCCTGACTGTCAGCAGGCAGCTGCCCTAGAGTCCTGGGGACCTCTTTCCAGTTCTTGAACAGTCTCCTGCATCTCAGAACCAGCAGATGCTGTTGAATCCTTCTCATGCTCCCATCTCTTTGACCTTCTGTCATTGCACCTCTGTCTCTCACCATGTAGCAGGGAAAGCTTCTTGATTTTTAAGTGCACAGTCAGTCATGTGACTAAGTTGGGCTCACCTAGATAATCCAGGATAATCTTCCCAGCTCAAGGTCCATAACCCTAATAACATCTGCAAAATCCCTTTCATCATGCCATATAATGTGTTTACAGGGGTTAAGGCAAGGGAATCTTTCAGAGACAATTATTTTGTCAACCACATCTGAAATATGCTAAGTGCTTTATATACATTTTTAAAGTTGTCTCCATTTTGCCAGAAGAAATAAAGTCTTAGAAATATTGGGCAAATTAGCTACCGCCCTATGAAATGACAGTCATTACTTAAACCATGTCTACTTGATCCTAAGTCATATTGCTCTTAATTCCTATACCATGCTGTGCTATGTGTGTATCCTACTATATATGTGCAGCACACACACACACACACACACACACACACACCCCAACAGGTTATGAACTAAGTGTTATTTGAAACATCATCTCGGGTCAAATAAAATATATAGTTTGCACCATTTCTTCTAGTCATATTTACACCAATTAGTTTTGTATATTAGTAATATGGGACTGAGGGGAATGTGGCATCTTCCAAATTAATGGCAAGGCTACAAGAGCAGAAAATATTTATTGGCCAGTTTCTAAGACTTACATTTCAAAAGGTATTTATTTCACAGATTAGCTATGAAAGTCCACATTGATGATAGCCTACTAAAGAACATGAAGAAATTACATTGCTTTAGTTTCTAAAGTAGACGTTTAATTTCTAACATTTAGAATAGTTAAATAGAAATCACAAAATAATATGTTTATATTTTATATGCTTATAATTTGGGCTTAGTTTTTTCAGTTGAAAATTTTTAGAATTGCAGTATACACACGAGGGGAATATGGGAGCCCTTTGGGCATTTCCTGTTGTTGATCACAACACACATAAAAAACTGCCCCAAGCTCTTGTAGATGTCAATATCTTTTCCTTAGCCCTTAACTATGTGTTTTCCGCTTCAGGCATTCTTTTTAATCCCACTTATTTATCTTTTCTTAAAATGTACTAACTATTCATAGCAAGAGATGGTTTTCTTAATTCTACTACCTTAGTTTTGTTTTATCTGTGGTATTTGCCTTACTTATATCTCGGTGAAGTGAGTGAAGGGTATGCTTCATGTGCTGCGTTGCTGATCTCCCCATTAGACTCCGATTTGACCCTTGTTTTCATATCTTGCTTTCTCAGCTGTCATTGCGGAAGCCTTGTTTATTGGTCTCTCTTTCCTCTTTGCTGCAGAACCTTGATGCTCTGCATGACCACCTTGCTACTATCTACCCAGGAATGCGTGCACCTTCCTTTAGGTGCACTGACGCAGAAAAGGGCAAAGGACTCATTCTGCACTACTACTCAGAGAGAGAAGGACTTCAGGATATTGTCATTGGAATCACCAAAACAGTGGCTCAACAAATACATGGCACTGAAATAGACATGAAGGTAACAAACAGCAATGGAGATTTCTGAACACAGATGATATCTAAAACTGTTTTAAATGACACTCTTTAAATTTACCTACAGTTATCACTGTCAGTGCTCTTCCCTGGCAGTATATGTAATCCAAAACGGTGGACAGACCAGCAGTCTTCTATATTTGGCCTCGGAGTGCATTATACAGAATATTTTTTTCCTTCTGGCAGCAGATTTTTCTTTCTAATTATATATTGTTCAAGGCTACAAGAAATTTATTTTGCATTCCCTGTGAATACACACCAGCTGGGAAGCAGAAGAATATGTGACTGACAGAGCTGTGGGTTTCAGCATGCAAATATCCATATTATAGATAGTCAAATTCTAAGATAATCTAAAATTAAGTGTATTTTATAGATCATTATCTTTTTGTCGATTTTTGTCTGCCCCAAAATACAGCTGGAGTGTCTCATTTTGTGAACAAAAGTGTTTGTTTTTGTTTTTAATCAAGTTACTTGGTGAAAGAAGCCAGGTCTGGTACTTTAAAAACTGTATTGTTATTGGTAATACACAGTCTTAGTTTTGAATGATAATTTCAAGGTACTGATAGGGCAACTGTGCAACAAAGAGAACCACTATTTTTTTTAATCTCTGGCCCTTACAGTCTCTCCCAGCCAGGTGCTTTTTATGTGTTCAGCATGTTCATACCCAAGAGTTAATTCTCAGTGGCCTTAAACTTGCGGCCAAAGTGGGGAGAGATACTTTTTCCCAACTTTTCCTTATATATATATATAGAAAACCTAATAGACAGTTCTTTCTTAGAGATCAGAGTTATGTTCTAACACACTCAGGAAGTCTAAAACTCTTAAGTGGAGTGTTAACCAAAATTGTAACATTTAAATTGATTAGATTAGAAAGAAATCCACGCATTTAATCCAGTAACGTTACATTAGAGTTCATGGTTTTCTTTCTTTCAGAAGTTGGCATCAGTTCTTACGTGGCACTTGTTGGTGATTCCCAGGTGCATCATTAGTTTTCCTGCAACTATTAGTAATGGTAAAAACCACAATTACTTTTGCACCGACCTAATAGAAAGTGGGACTGTGTATAACATGGCATTATCAAATTCAGACCCTCACAAATTAAAACCTTGGTTGAAGTATCACAATTTATCCATGATTGGGCACCTCACTGATATTCAATCAAAATAGTATATATCTCTCATTTCTAATCTTTTGATCTTGATATTACACTAGCACAGTATCTATATGGAGTGAACCTATATGCATATTGTATGCACTATTGGCTTTGTTCTTATTTAACCAGACTGAGAAAGAAGCAGGTTCATAGAAACTTCAGAAAGAAACACAAATTAGGACAGACTTGGAAACTGCTAATACTGGCATTAGAATACTTGGCATGGGAAATTGCTGGCATTAGCAAACTGTGTGATATTCAAGTATTTACTCAATTATATGGTTCACTTTATACAGTATTTAAATTTTCTTCTGACCATTTATTCAAGTGCTTCAATATGAATTTCTGAAATATTTGCATTTTGTAAGTATATTTTGTATGTTTAACTTTTTCGAAGGCACTGTTTTGACTTCTTGAGGCATTTTCACATCAAGTGCTTAAGTTTATCAGGCCCAGAGATACCAGGCAATTTGAGCCACATAATTAATACTAGATCATGTCATAAAGTGACATATCAATGAGAAGTTAAAAATATGGTTAGAAAAGCCATTTGTTTTGCCAGTTTGATCAAAGCAAAAAATTAGAATTGAATGATTAATTCATAAGTTTAGGATACATAAAATTCAGTTTCTCTACTTAAATAGAAACAGACAGAGTAGAACACCAAAATTAGGCCTGACTTTCTTGCTTTGTCTATGATTTTGGGAAATCAACCTTAGTGATGTAAAATTTTCAAATTATAAATAAGGATACTAATACTTAGCCAGTATAGTAAGTTATTCTGACAGTGAGAGTAGTAATATCCCAGTTTTGCGATAAAATATGTCCAAAACAGTATATGCAATAGCATCTATAGTTATTGTGATTTGGTTTTCAAATCTCATAGAATGTGACAGTGTACTCCTGAAAAAAGAAAAGTGAACAACGTTTTGTTTTCATTTAGCTGTAAATGAAGAAATGTTGTCCCAACCTTTTCCGCTTTGGGTCTGGTCGCTGTTGAGATTGAGTTTTCCCTTTCTAAGAGGACTCATTGCTTGCAATTTAACCTAAAAAAAAAAAAAAAGAAGGCCGCGATGGCTCAAGCCTGTAATCCCAGCACTTTGGGAGGCCAAGGCGGGTGGATCACGAGGTCAAGAGATCGAGACCATCCTGGTCAACATGGTGAAACCCTGTCTCTACTAAAAATACAAAAAATTAGCTGGGCATGGTGGCGCGTGCCTGTAATCTCAGCTACTCAGGAGGCTGAGGCAGGAGAATTGCCTGAACCCAGGAGGCAGAGGTTGCGGTGAGCCGAGATGGCGCCATTGCACTCCAGCCTGGGTAACATGAGTAAAACTCCGTCTCAAAAAAAAAAAAAAAGAAAGAAAAAAAGAAAAATTCTATACTTTAATGCTTTAAAAATGTAGCATTTTTTTACATTATTGATATTAGCTCACAATTATGATTACTTCCTTAGAATGAATTCCTAGATTTGCAATTAAATCAAATAATCCATAAAATTTTAAGGAATTTTTATGTATATTGTCAGTTTATCCTTCAGAAAGATTAATCAAAATACTCTCTCATCAGTGGTATTTGAGATGCCTCTTTTTTAGTACCTCACCCAATTTGGTATTGTAACTTTTTTTTCTGTGATGAAGTCTTGCTCTGTCACCCAGGCTGGAGTGCAATGGTGCGATCTCAGCTCACTGCAACCTCCACCTCCCGGTTCAAGCAATTCTCCTGCCTCAGCCTCCTGAGTACCTGGGATTACAGGCAGCCACCACAGCACCCGGCTAATTTTTGTATTTTCAGTAGAGATGATGGGGTTTCGCCTTGCTGGCCAGGCTGGTTTCTAACTCCTGACCTCAGGTGATCTGACCGCCTTGGCCTCTCAAAGTGCTGGGATTACAGGTGGGAGCCAGCAAACCTAGCCTGGTATTGTAACTTTATACATTTGCCAATTGACGGTTAAAAATGACATTGCATTTATTTTGAATATGCATCTCTATCATTTTATTCCCCATTGTTTTAAAATAGCGTTGTAATTTTGTTTGATAGCGCCAGCTTGTATGGCTTTCAGGCTGTTGGCTATGCAAGTGTGCTTGTCTGAGAAGGCGGAGCCCACCAGTGCTTTTTAAAAGAATTCTACCAAAGAGAACTTATAGCATTCTGGGGAGTTGATACCAGATTTGTAAATTTACAATGATTATTCGCTCTTCAGATTTAATAGATCAAAGTCCAGAAATATTTTTTCTATTTTAGACATATGTAGTATTTCCATACATGTACTGAATTTGTGTAATTAATCTTCTAAATGCAGTTTTGATAACTCATTTTTTATATTTAGGTGTTTTAATTAAACTGAAATGCAGATGATTCATGCCATTTCCCCCTTTGATATCCAGGTTATTCAGCAAAGAAATGAAGAATGTGATCATACTCAATTTTTAATTGAAGAAAAAGAGTCAAAAGAAGAGGATTTTTATGAAGATCTTGACAGATTTGAAGAAAATGGTACCCAGGAATCACGCATCAGCCCATATACATTCTGCAAAGCTTTTCCTTTTCATATAATATTTGACCGGGACCTAGTGGTCACCCAGTGTGGGAATGCCATATACAGAGTTCTCCCCCAGGTAAAATGACAGCACACTTATTGTAAGCAATCAATCAGTGTTACCTATTGTTTTCACTTTTAGCCCTCTAGATAAATATTAAGAGAGTGTTTGCCCGTGATTTTGGTATTTTAATTTCATTTCAAGCCATATGCATTTAATATATCATTGTACATTTTAAAAGATAAACTCG
This sequence comes from Sapajus apella, assembly GCF_009761245.1. NCBI lineage: Eukaryota > Metazoa > Chordata > Mammalia > Primates > Cebidae > Sapajus > Sapajus apella. The sequence continues at coordinate 9,353,747 of NW_022437007.1, read as the reverse complement.
TGTTTTCTTCTTCTGAAAATGCATTGTAAATTTGTGCTAGCTTACATTTGAATGTTAGCCATCTGAATCTATATCAGATTTCATGTTCTTGCAACTATTTAATGCCCATTGAACACTGAGTTGTATAGATTGCGATTTGAGTTCGTAGTTCCACTAACTGTCCCATGAATTAAAATAATTATAATTTTCTATTTTTAAATATAACTGAGCTGTTTTAATCAAGTGATTAATATCAAAGTATAAAAACTATTTTAGCTGATTAGATCCCCTTTGCTCTCTATCTACATTTTAGCTCCAGCCTGGGAATTGCAGCCTTCTCTCTGTCTTCTCGCTGGTTCGTCCTCATATTGATATTAGTTTCCATGGGATCCTTTCACACATCAATACGGTTTTTGTATTAAGAAGCAAGGTAATCAAGATACTATTTCATTAAATGTGAGAAAGATATGTTACAAATTAGAAATATTCAGGAAGGAAAATTGCTACATTCTCTGAGAAGATAAAACCCAGATCTCAAAAAAAGATCTAATTAAAAGGCAATGCTATTGATTTTTGGTTTGCCTGAGGAGCAGTGTAACTCTATCAGCTGATTAAAATTAACAGCGGTAAATTTTAGAGATTGTCTTTCTGAGATGGCCTCGTTTCACATCAGAAAACCAACATCTTTTAATCCCTTTGCAGCTATAGTGCTTTATTTCAAAATCAGAACTAAAAAGGATTTTTTAACCTCACTCAAAACCACTTATTTATTCTTTCTTAAATTGTCTATTGTTCCTAGTAGCATTTTTGTGTGTGAAAAAGTGATAAAATATTCACACAGCTGATAATTTAGATAGTGCTGGTGTCTCATAGTTTTTGCTCTTGGGACAGATACAGCAAAAGTCAGTTTCCTAGAGTACCCATTTAATCCTTTCTGCATTCAGAACTGACTGTTTCCAGGGTTGGGGAATAGGGAGGCTTGGTTCATTCTTTGGTAGTCTGGTAATGTATGTTGTAACCACACTGGAAAATCAGGGTAATAAAAAAGATTCACAAAAGCTTGAAATAAGTATATGAAGAGTAGCACAGTTACTGTCCTGAATTCAGGAACAAGTCACTTTTCTGCAGTGCTGCAAGGTGGCCACTAGGCTTATTACAGGCAGAGCTCTGATGAAAGGCCCTGTCCTGTTCTAATGATGCACTTACTCTGCTTTGTGATTTGGTGGGAAATGAGATACGTGTGTCCTTCCTGTTACTGAATTGTTCAGTAGAAAGAAAGGCATTTGTTAATGGTTATGTCTGGCCTTTTCAAGGAAGGATTGTTGGATGTAGAGAAATTAGAATGTGAAGATGAGCTGACTGGGACTGAAATCAGCTGCTTACGTCTCAAGGGTCAAATGATCTACTTACCTGAAGCAGATAGCATACTTTTTCTGTGTTCACCAAGGTAATAATTTTTACATTAATTATATTGGCTCTCAGTACCTATCTTTAGCTAACAAAGGAATGCCGTAACATTTTATTTCTTTACATTTACATATTCTCTGAGGTGTAATTAGATTTTACAATCCTTGTTATGTATTACTTTATAACAAGGATAATATTTAATTTAATATTTTGCTAATAAACTCAGGAAGAATCACATACTCTGTTATTTGTTATATCTTTATACATTTGCAGTATTTATGCCATTAGACCATGGGATAAATAATCTGCAGTAACATTTTGTACCTTCAAAAGAGGCATTAGGTAAGCAATTTTATAAAGCATCTAATAGGATGGCATAATGAATACATAGGTATATTTGACACCAAAAAATTATCTTTTCTATGATACGTTAGCAAAAAATCTAAAAGGACTCTCATTATTTCTGGGTTTGAACGATTTTAAATTAAAAATATTTAGCTACTCTAATCCAAATATGCTGTTCCAAATATATTATACAATTAAAATGTAGGTAAAATGTTATTTTTAATAAACATCAGAGAAAAATAAAACTATAGATAGTTGTTTTTCCAATTTGGGAAAGCATTTTGCTAGGAAATACATGGGAATTCAGAATATAAAAATTATGTCTGAATTTGCTTCAGAACAATAGAAAAGATATTGAGAGATGATTATTGTGAGGGGATTATGGTGAGATGATATTCTGTGTATTCATAATTTTGTATAAACAAAGTATATGTGCATTATCTACTAACACAGTCAAGAAAGCATGTTTTGGTGAGCTATTGGTTACATATTTAATTTGAATTCCACCATGATCACTTTGCACTTAAAAATGTGGTCTTAAAATTTCTGAAAAATATTATAAACTTTGTAATAGCCTCCTTTCATATTATTACGGTTGTATTACACATTACATAATAATATATAAGAATAATATATAGTTAATTTGTAATATGTTAGAATATATATTAGGATGATATAAGAATAATATGTAGTTAATATTTTGATAAATATATTCAAAATTAAATATTGTTTAACTATAACATATAAGAATAATATATCAGACAATATAAGGATATAGATGTCTTTTTCATGAGGAATAAATATCATGAAAATAAAAGAAACGAAATTAGGAAACATAAACCCTTTTTTAAAAAATTAATAAGCTACATTGATCTAAAGATGTCCCATCTGCTATCAGTAAGTGTTTTCTTCTTCTGCCTCTTTGCAGCTTAGAAGAATATCAGCTTCTCATTAGGGACAATTTCTATTTATGCAAATAAAGCTTTCTTCAGAAATAAAAGCAGAAAATTTGGAGTTTATTTGTTTATTGCCATATGCAGACATTGGTCACCCAGTGAGAAAATTGCAGATTGTCCTACGGGACACATACATGTATGTGGGAAGATTTTTACTCACACTACATAAACAAAAGCTCAATTAAAAGTAGTTTTACTTGTAAAATAAACAATTCTAAGATGATTAGTGTAAATTTAGGAAAAATGTAATAGTTCATTAAAATAATGATATAGGACATTTTTAGAATCATGAAACCTTTATGATTGGATTAAGTTTTGTAGCTCCGTATGAGCTTTTTAACCATTCATTTTTGAACTTACTATCAAGTTTTTTCTCTGCTCATGGGCAGGTCTTACATACCTTTGGCTGATGATCTAGTTTCTTTCCAGATGCGTCTTTTTCTGCAAATGGTCTTACATATCCATTTTACCAAAATCTAAAAAGACTGTGTGTTTCATTAATGAAATCTTTGATTTTTAAATTTTCTTTATAGGCATTCTAATTTTTGCTTTGCTTTATGAACATTGCTACTGAGACTATATTGCATTAATTCAAAATTCCGCAGTCACCCCTTTTGAAGAATTTTAGATAGGATTAATTCAAAGTTCTTCAAATTATTAATCCCATATTCTCCAAAGTCATAACTAAATTTTGTCATTTTAGAGTAATTATTATTCTAAGTGGCCGGAAGTAATGATGTTGCATTAAAAAAAATTCAAGTCAATGAAAAATAATCTTAGGTCACTTTAATCAATTAGTACTTTTTTTTTTTTTGAGATGGAGACTCGCTCTGCCGCCCAGGCTGGAATGCAGTTGTGGGATCTCACCTCACCGCAGCCTCTACCTCCCAGGTTCAAGCAATTCTCTTGCCTTAGCCTCCCAGGTGGCTGGGACTACAGGCGTGAGCCACCTCACCCAGCTAATTTTTGTACTTTTGGTAGAGATGTTGTTTCACCATGTTGTCCAGGCTGTTCTCGAACTCCTGGCCTCAAGTAATCTGTCCACCTCAGCCTCCCAAAGTCCTGGGATTACAGGCATGAGCCACGGTACCCAGCCTCAAAAAGTACATTTTCAAAAAGCAATTAACGTTTTACTAATCAGATCATCACTGAAATAATAAACATTATTATGTTGTTGGGAAAATGACACAAGGTACAATGATGATGCATAAAATGCCACAAGATTGAATAATACTTCAAATACATGAGAAAAGTTTGTCAAAGAAAATGAGAACAGAAGACATGAGAGCCAGAAGTAAGAATGGTACATAGATGTAGATACGTAAATTACGTGCTGAGGATGGGTCATAAACATGGTTGGGAATTTTTAGTCATTGTGTCCAAAAGGGAAAAATAACCAGTTACAAGATTCATAGAATCCAGAAAGCAAGGTGAAGTAGTTTCTCAAAAGAAGCATCATTATTCCTGAGAAAGAGGATAAAGATAGATTTTTTTCCTCTCCTTATAATGAGAAAAAATTTGAGAATAATAAATTATAGCCTGTATGACATACCTGAATGTTTATCACAGAGATATTTTCTACATGATCTTTTCACTTTAGACTGATGGCACCAAAAAGTGCAACCTGGCAAAAATGCATGTCAAGTTCACTGCTTTTTGGTAGATGTTTAAATATCTAAGAAAATAAACTCACAATCTTTGTTCAATTCTCCATAATTTTATTGTCTTCAGCCTGATCTTTTGAATGGGATGAGGTGGCAGGATCAGACTCCTTGACAGAAGTCAGGGTTGCACTGTCATCTATACAAGTTGAGACTGATCTTGCCTCATTTCTCCATATGACAGTGTCATGAACCTGGACGATTTGACAAGGAGAGGGCTGTATCTAAGTGACATCCCTCTTCATGATGCCACGCGCGATCTTGTTCTTTTGGGAGAACAATTTAGAGAGGAATACAAACTCACGCAAGAACTGGAAATCCTCACTGACAGGCTGCAGCTCACCTTAAGAGCCCTGGAAGATGAAAAGAAAAAGACAGACACGTAAGAATGTACTGCTTGGGGCTCCACTGTTACCCATAATATATTGTGACTCTACTATATTTAAGACTGAGAACCAGTCATGGGAGCTGTAATAGCTCTGGAGTAGTAAATAAAATCCTTCACATTGCTTTTAAAAAGAAATTATGCTTAAGGAAATAAGTCAGTCTTAATGGTGGAAATACATCATTTTTTGGAGCCAAGTTGGAATAATATCTGCCAAAATATCTTTTTGAAAATCATGAGAATAACTCAAATTCAAATTTAGTTCAAAAATTAAAGTTTATCATTTATGGATGCATTCTTTCATACAAGAGTTATATATTAACCATCTTCAGTATGCCAGGGACTGCCACGTGCAGAGAGCGGCTCTGCACGATGAACTTAGAATCGGCCATTACATGTTTAAAAATATCTTTTCTGGGACCTTGAACTTAAGGCTAGAAAGAAATGAATCTGACAAATTGTGGTATCATATGTAATGACAATAATTATATCTATAGTGACATACATTAGCAAAAATATCAAAATATAAAATGTATTTCTATGAGTGGTGGATTAAATTATGAAATACTGGGCAAAAATATGAAAGATAATACTTCATTTTCAATAAATGTATTTAAATAAGTACATAGCATGCATACTACTTGGCCTTGCTTTCATATGCTAATTAAAAGCACCACATCACTGATATTTATAAGCTATTTACCCAGCTTCTGATGTGTTCGTTTTTTAATGTTTATATAATAGGAAGCTATCTTGTTGGAGAAGTGAAGCTGATCTGCCTTCCTTCCCATAAGAGCTATTTCAGTCTACTTCCTCACCCAAGGATTGGTAACAGCATTGCTTTGTACACTTCTCTTGCATTGATACATATGTAGTTGCCCATGGATGGATGCTGTGCACACAAGTAAACACATCAGTTAACTCTATTAACAGCAGGGGTGAAATAGAGAATGCCATTTTACCCACCTGTCTTTATTTACAGCTTCTTAATTCATGTGTCTTGGCCTTGTGTAATGAAACTGAAAGCTGTATTTAGTTCCTTTAAGACCACTCTACTTTTCTAAAGGTCCTAACTTGCACCCAGTTTAATCTATCCAGGTATTTTGCAAATTTCAGAAAATATATGAAGCAGGTAGCTCAAATTCTCTCACTTCTAGAAAAATAACTCAAAGTGTATGCTTTATTGGTATGTGCTACAATTTCATCTATGAATATTACACATTTTGTGGAGCTTCTAAGACCTTAGGACTAAGGTTCAAAGTCACACGAGTTTGTAGTCTTGAGTTACTCAATATCCTGTTACTTTTTTTTGTATTAGAAAACCATTTAGGTTTTATTTTGTATTGTGACTCAATGTACTAATATCTACATTCATGATAAATAGATAAATGACCAGCACTATAAAGAGTGTATCCTTTAATTTATGAAATATCCAGATATTCTGTACTGAAAAAGCTCTTAATTCACATTTTTCCTAAATTATCAGCTTAAACAGAGTATTAGCTTCTCTTCCCAGACCAGGAGTCCAAAACTGGGAGTTACTGGGAGTTAAACAGTGGACTTATCTTTAATAAGAGTAGCTGATAAGTACTTATCACAGAACTACTTCTTTGAATTTCCCAAAGTGGGTTTCACATTCAGGAACTATTTGCACCATTTTGAGTTACTACGCTTCAAAAATCCTTATATTATTTTTTAGATTATAAGATTTAGAATTTGGTTTTTGTAGATATTTGGCTTTCAAGGTGATGTCATTAGAAACTATTTACTATTCACTTTCTTTGAAGGTAAGTAGTTCTACTGTTCATACTTACTATTCAAAATAGCTTTAATATTTTATAAAACATTCAATGTTTAAAAGTTGAAAATGAAAGACTGGAGAAATTCTACTACGACTAGGAAACACATTGAGAGCTCAGCTCCATTTTGTGTATTTAAACTTCCCACATACACCCTTTCACTCTAGGACAAAGGCAGGAAGAAAAAGGCAGTAAGTTCTCATTTGTTCCTCTTAAGTCTTCTAATCCAGAGCCCACAGGTCCAATTTCTGCTTCTTTCCCTCTAAATTCAACAGCTGTCATCCTTCTCCTGTTTGCTTGCCACATCTGTCCCCTTAGCATGATCCCCGATGCCACCGTAGTAGTTTGTGCCTAAACAAATAAAATATTTTATTGTCTAGAGCAATTTCCGCTGGTTTTGTCAGTTTCTTCTATGGAGGAGTGAGGCATGAATAAGACTGGAGAGAAATTCTGCTGCTTTTAATATTACTTTTCCAAAATCAAGATATATTTCTTATTCTAAGAGGCAAACTCGTTTCTATTACTGTGCTTTTCATACCACGTTTTAGGTGTTGTTAATGACAGTCTTCATACTGAAACTATCATAATAGCAGGGTCAGAATACAGGACTAGAAATGAAAACTTTGATTTTCTACCACCAGTCTTTTTGTTTTGTCTGTTTGCTTGGCTTATTTTGATTTGGTTTGAACTAGTTTGGGCTTGCGGATGATTTATGTGATTAGAATGAACAAATAATTTATATTCTCTTAAGTCCTTGCTTATAAATACGACAAATATTTGATGCTAATTTTAGAGGGTGTCCTACCAGAATCCAGGCCTTTAAAGTATAAATGACATTGCACTTGTGCGAAAGGGACAGCAGAAGCACTAAAGGCTTTCCCAGCATTTCTTACAGTGACTTTCTCCTGACCCCACTGAACAGATTGCTGTATTCTGTCCTTCCTCCGTCTGTTGCCAATGAGCTGCGGCACAAGCGTCCAGTGCCTGCCAAAAGATATGACAATGTGACCATCCTCTTCAGTGGCATTGTGGGCTTCAATGCTTTCTGTAGCAAGCATGCATCGGGAGAAGGGGCCATGAAGATCGTAAACCTTCTCAACGACCTCTACACCAGATTTGACACCCTGACTGATTCCCGGAAAAACCCATTTGTTTATAAGGCAAGTCTTCATCATCGCTGACTACAGAGCTATCCAGGGGCTGGCGTTCTGAGCCTGCCCATCCGGAGGCCATGCCATCACAGTTCTCTGACTCCAGCACTGCAGTGAGCCTCCCTGTATTCAATGCTTTACCATTTTCTTAAATAATTGCCTCTTGTTTTAAAACTGTCTCTTCCATGTAACCAAAATGAATGTTTCATGGAGTGGGTGATTCCCTGGTTAAAATGAAATGTTCACCATCTTATTTGCACTTAGGCTAACAAGTCTGGACAGGCTGTTTATCACATTTAGTATAAATGCAGCATTTATTTTAGTGCTCTGCAAGAGACATTCTTACTGAAAAATATAAATGTTTTGTACAGTAAAGAAATCATGGAGCATGAGAAGGGCAAAGGGGACTCAGATTTGCGTTTAGATAACATCAACTTGAAGAAGATAAACATTTATAAGGCATCCATGCCCTTTGTTTCATTTAAAAATAAATATAATATTGGAAAAAATAAGTCAGTGGAATATTGCTACATAAACGCAAGAATGTTAACTAAACCATCCCTAGGTATCTAGGGTAATATAATTACACAAGGACTATGTATTTTATAGTCGTTTTCTGAGGTACACTGTAGCAGGTGGTGAGCACATCATAAAAATAAATGCTTAATGACCATGATAAATTACTGAACTTCAAATGGTGGCTCTCTGTGCCATCAAACCATCACTGTTTTAGGGAGAAATGAAGTAAAAAATTATTCTTCTGAATTATTAGATAGATCTGAGTTGAGAATTTCATTGCTTACTAAAGGAAAAGAATTCTATGTCTGTACCTGCCCATCATCAAAGACCCCAAGTGTCTGTCATGTGTGTAAATTATAAGTAATTGCAAAGTTTCATTTTGTTGGAGTTAAATGTATTAGAATTTTAAGAGAATTAAAGAAGTTTAAAGTTACTGGTAGCCTTGAAAAAATATATGTTTTTTATTGGGGTAACAAATGAAACAGTCTTTTTTATGCTAACCAGTGACCATCTAAATATATGTACTATGTTAGGTGGAGACTGTTGGTGACAAGTATATGACAGTGAGTGGTTTACCAGAGCCATGCATTCACCATGCACGATCCATCTGCCACCTGGCCTTGGACATGATGGAAATTGCTGGCCAGGTTCAAGTAGATGGTGAATCTGTTCAGGTTAGTAAGTGAAGTAGATAATGTAATGATGGTGTGTAAACCTTTTTGGACAATTGATTCATATTGTTGACCAGAAAATCAATAATATGTATAAAGAAGGGCATCTTGACAACAAAGACTTTAAGTATTTTATCCAGCCCAATGTACTACATTCTTTCACAGGCATGGAGATTTGTCCACCTATTTGAAATTATCTAGTCTATTTCATGTACTGAAAATCATGGGGATGAGAAAAAAACTTCTTGTACCTTTATTTAAAAATAAGCCTCTTGTAGTTTATTTTAAAATCTCTTTCATGCCTCATGTAAGTTACTAGATTCACATCTTTGAAATCTTCAGATTCAAATGTTTCTCTTGAGTCAAGATATTTCTCTAGGGAGACAAAGATTTTGTGAGGGTTTTTGAAGTCTGTAATATGCTTGGAGTTCTTATGGAGATCTCTTATGATGTTATGTGATGACTCTACATTATTCTGCAATATAAAGTAAGCAAAAATTCATGTGTTACAGGAAGAGAAAACCAAACACCGCATGTTCTCACTCATAAGTGTGAGTTGAACAGTGAGAACACATGGACACAGGGAGGGTAGCATCACAGACCAGGCCTTTTGGGGAACTGGGGACAAGGGGAGGGAGAGCATTAGGAAACATACCTAATGCATGCAGGGCTTAAAACCTAGACGATGGGTTGATAGATGCAGCAAACCACCATGACACATATATACCTATGTAACAAACCTGCAAGTTCTGCACATGTATCCCAGAACTTAAAGTAAAATATTTTAAAAAATCATGTGTTAGTGATCAAAGTGATTGAAGCAAAGCTTTGTTGTTTGCAGATAACAATAGGGATACACACTGGAGAGGTAGTTACAGGTGTCATAGGCCAGCGGATGCCTCGATACTGTCTTTTTGGAAATACTGTCAACCTCACAAGCCGAACAGAAACCACAGGAGAAAAGGGAAAAATAAATGTGTCTGAATATACATACAGGTGAGAGAAAATGTCTTGGCATTTACTAATTTGCAAAGGAAATGTGTGTTTGTATGTGGTTTAATTCTCTGAGGGGTTTTGTTGCTTTAAAAGAGTTATCACCTCCACTCTTCCCCACCGCTTGTAGAATTGTTTATTTTTCATTTGAGAAGATTGCATCATTATTTCCATTTTATGTGATTTCACATCATCTTAGAAAATCTTGTTATGATCATTGTTTGTAAAGCTTTGAGTTACCTCTCGGTACAACTTTAGCATTTGTTCTTGTTGTCTCCATTTGTAACATGGTACATGTCACCGTCTCCATAAAAACCTTTGTGTACTTCTGATCCTACTCCCCTTCCCTTGTCTTCTAGGTGTCTTATGTCTCCAGAAAATTCAGATCCACAATTCCATTTGGAGCACAGAGGCCCAGTGTCCATGAAGGGCAAAAAAGAACCAATGCAAGTTTGGTTTCTATCCAGAAAAAATACAGGAACAGAGGTATGACTAATCAAAGCATAATTTGTGTACTTAAGACAGAGTATAAATATAGAAAACTAAAGCATAATCACTGAAAATATATTTCACTTGAAAAGAATTCTTGCTAACAGAAATTAACTTTTAAGTAAAGCAGCAGAAATAACTGAACATAAATGAGCCACTTACAATAATAAGTACTTTTTAGGGGATGCTTTAGTGACTTTTGTCCTCTAATGAAATGAAAACCAAAGCCCTGGATTGAGAATGCCTGTTTTGGTTTTTGTTTTTTTTCTTGCTGTTGTGGTTGTTTTGTTCTTCCTCTGTTGTCTGGCTCAAAGGTAAGTGGACTGTGAGGGGCTCATCTGGCCTCTTTTCTCAGCTCCCTAAGTTGGTTCTGAGATCACCATCATGGTTAAGTAAGGGGTGTAGTTCATGGGAGGTGTCTTAACCATGAAGCTTGAGATCCTTTTAAGGGCCAAGCTATCTTCCTATGGAGTGACTGGAGGATTCTGGAAGTCCTAGCCCATTGTCTGTTTCTCCTAGATTTATTAGGGACTTTTAACTTGCTAGAATCTGATTCATTCTTCAGGGAAGATTTAATTTCCTTCTAGTACCATGGTTATACTCAGGCAGAGCTCATGCGCTAGAATGGACTTCAGAACAGCGGCATATCCAAAGCGGAATCACGCCTCTCACAGAGGCACTGCACACACTAAGGTCACAGCTAGCCTCTTCCTAGCCTTTTGAAATGTGTGGCATCAGAAGCAAGTTTGATACTTTGTTACCCTGTTGATGTGTTGGTTCTTCATGGGGGATAAGACTACATGCTTGTATTTCTCTTTTAGTATGTACACATTCTCTAAAAATGCTTTTAGAGCATAACAATTTCTAAAGGGGAATAGAATGACAGAATTTGAAAATTGTATCTTCTTTCACCTGGTTTAACATTAAATCATTTTCCTATGAGGTTCTTATTGATGTTCTTCTCATAAACCAAACCATAACTACCTCAAACGTTGGTCATCTTAGTTGGGTGGTCCTGTTTTTCCCAGAATTATGCTGGAAATCATTTACAGAAACTGTAGATGTGAACGTGGATCACATCCTCACAAAAAGAAAAATACATTTAATTGATATGATGAACTTCATGATCACTGCAAATCAATCCCTCATATCTTACGCTTTTTCAAGGACACAAAGCAGGATGATGACTGAATCTTGGATTGCGGGGTGAAGAGAAATGCAGATGAGGTTCCAGTTTACTCCTAACACGTGCCAAGCCCAGGAACGGTTATTCCCCATGGATAGAGATTTTGCTTTGTCTTTGTCGACTACCCCAAGCTTTTCTTCTGGGTATATCTCTCACTATCCATTATTCAACTTTAGCTCTGCTTCTGATTATGTTTTAGGCTTTAGTATATTATCTAAAATTTGGCTTTTGATGTGGATGATGTGAGCTTCATGTGTCTTAATATCTACTACAAGCATTACCTAACATGGTAATCTGCAAGTAGTGGGCACCCAATAAATATTTGTTGAATTTAATTAAATGAAACTGAACAGTATTTGGCCATGTGTATATTTATATCATGGTTTACCAAATCTGTTTAGTCCTCCATATATATATGTATATTTTAATGACTATAATATGTAATAAAGTTTATATCATGTTGTTGCATATCATTATAGAAATCGTTTTCTAAAGGAGTGAATTCTAAGTTTTAGGAGAAAAATGCAATTTATTTTCAGACTCCCAAAGTAAGAATTAATATATCATGCTGAGAAAATAGTGACTATTTTGAAGTCTGTTACTTTCCTTTCAGAAATATTGAATACACATTTCTGTTATTAAAGTATTTGATTACTAATTCGAATCATGTGGCAATTATAATTCACCTAAAATGCTATCATTTGTAATTGTATCCCCCGTATTAAATCTCATTAACCACAGGCTGCTGTTACAGAAAGCTGCATCGTTTCACACTGAGCTGTTACATTAGTTCAGGCTAAATGTTGGGAGCTCCAACCACATCCAAGAATAGATCTGGAAACACTCTGCTCGGATACTACTGCTTTAAGCCCTTCTTGACCTGGTATTCTCAGCAATGAGCTCCCTTTCCTTAGCTTAGAAGAATGTGATTATATCCAGGACATCATGTTCAGAAAACTTAGTTTAATTTCAGCATAGAATGCATTACTATTGGGATAATTGGCCTCTAATTCTTAAATGTCTCTGATAACTTATTAATATCGATCTTTATAAAATAGAGTGCAACTACTTTTGTGTAAAAATGTTTGCCTTTAAATTCAGTATTTCATATTAGCACATCGATATATGTATAAATGTTCCATGTTAACGTGTACAAGAATCTGTAATAAATTATTTTTTTCACTTGTCTCTACACAGTTTTTATTTCAATAAAAATGTTAATATTATTTTTCATTTTATTCATGCCATTTTTCATAAATACATTTTGCCTATTGCAAACTTTAATTTTTATTTGCTACCATTATAAATTTTCACTGACTCCTCATAAATAGTGTATTCTTAAATGCTGTATTTCTTTTTTGGACCAACAAAGTGACAGGAAATAAAGACTGGACATGGAAGGTGAAACACTTAAATACTGAATGTCATCAGCTTACTTAAAATACTCTCAATCATTTAGGGATAATAGACATGTATACAAGTAATAAAAAAATGTGATATTCATAATGAAGAAATATATTCAAATACGGAAAGAATAGAGAAAGCGTAACTCGAGAGAAGAGGGTGAAGTGGGGATACTTGTTATGCCTGTTTTGGGGGAGATTTAAGAATACTCAGAAACTAGTGACGCCGTCATCCTCCCAGAATCCTACATGTATTTGTTTAGCATCTACTTTTGGTAGGCACTGCTTGAGGTGTTTGAGATGTACCATTGAACAAAACTCTGTTTTTGAATACCTCATATTCCAATTTTTACATCTTGCATGTTTTAAAATCTCTATTTTATTCTGCCGACACTCTGCTAGTCCAGGCACTCATCCTCTGCAACTTGAACAATTACAAGACCTTCCCTATAAATCGGTTTCTCATCTTTGCCCTCTCCATTCCGCCGTCTCACATTGCTACCGAAGTGGTCTTTTACAATTCCAAATTGTTCTCTTGCCTACAATCACTTTAATGCTATGCATCATCTGCACACCTTAGCAAGGCATGCAAAAATTGTCACCTTTACCAGCCTTATCTGCTGGTTGCTACATTTATAGTTTTACGCTTTGCTCGTCTGAATACCCTCTACCCCATACCCTGCTGCAAATTCATTTCTCACTAAGACTCAGCTCAACGTCCTCTTATTGGAGATTTCCCTATTAGGCAAGTTCAGCTTCCTCTATTGTTCCAGGATATTTACAATGGTTCACACATTACCTGCTTATATATAGGATTCCTTATTAGGCTTTAAGTTTCATGGCTAAAATAGTTCTTCTTTCCCCAGAGAGTCCTTGAACCTTCCACCAAATAGGCCCTTGACAAATATTCGTTGAACAAAGGCATGGAGGGAGCAGTCTCTTAGAGCGGTGGGGCTAGAAGCCAGATTTGAAGGGAATGAGGAATAATACATGAGATTGGAGAAAAGAGGAGGCGCAAAAATGCCACTGTTAAAATTTGTGCTTAGAGAAAATCGTGCTAACATTGGTGCAGGGGCTGATTCAGAGGGAAAGAGCCTGGTTTAAGGGTGGCATTAGGGGGCTACTGTACTTCATGCATAGGCCTGCTTCAAGGTGATTGCAGGGCAGGAGGCTAATTGAAGAGCAGTTAAGATTCACATTAAAAGTGACTGATTACTTACGGACCAAAGGGGATGAGAAGAAGGTTAGGGCCACATAGAAGGCTTCTGGCTTCATCAGTGGGTAGCTGATAGTTCCATTACATATGGTGGAGGATATAGAAGGGTAACTGAGCTTAGGGGAAAGGTGCCTAATATTAGGCATGGCTTTGAAGCTCTGGTGAAATGCATTTTTAAAAGACAATGATTTTCAGGTAGCATGAATGTGTAGAGAGAATAGAACTTTTTTTTTTTTTCAGGTTGGACCAAACTGCTTTGAATTTCCAAGCAACCCATGACTAGTTTCATGATATTGGTAAAGTCACTTAACTTTTGTGTAAGCCAGTTAGGTCATTGTAAAAACAGGGATTATGATAACCACTCACTAGAGTTGTGATCAGATCGAGTTGAAATATGAAGAAATCAGAGGAGTTGGAACTTTGGCTTGCCCTTTCAGGAAGACTAGAAAGGTAATCTAAGAAATGCAAATTTACAAATCATTGGTAACAGGCATTGTTATCGTTGAATCATGGACAGCAGACGTCATGAAGAAACAGGAGGTCAACAAGAAAATCAATGAACACATTATGTTTGCCAATCCTTGAAACAAACCCAATGAAAACCACCAAAAAATTATAGCCAAATGTTGTGAAAAGATAACAGTTTATCAATTGGAACTGAATTGTTTTAAATTTTAACAATTAAATACCAATTTAAAGACATATTTTTAAATTATATATATTATATATTTATGTTATGTATTTATTACATATTATATATATTCCAGCACTAATTTATTATTTCACTCAGTTTAAATCTGTGTTTGATTCACCAAATGATATGTTCTATTTTCCTTGTCATTGAAGGGAAAACTAATTTGCTTACCTCCCGCATAGGTGTCTTTTCTTTTTTTTTTTTTTTTGTACCACCCTCAGTAATGGCTTGTAGAACCTCTAGAGGGCAGCAGAGAATGTTGTTTGTAATTGAAGTCTGGAAAAGACATGAAAGGACACAGATTCTCTCACAGAAGAGTTCATCTTCTTGTCTCCCAGCTGTCACTTCCTGTATGCAACCTTGAATTCACTCCTTCCATCTTCCTCAAGTTCAAAGGAATATAATAAAAATAGTTATTTCTACCCATTATGACCATTCATATAGCATGAAATCTATCCACATGTATCTTGTTCAGAAGTGTCACCCAAATATTTCCTGCTAATTCTACGGGATGCTAAAACATTTGCTACAACAAACCATTTGTAATAGGAACAACTGTCTTGTACTATATTTTTAGAAGCAAGCTAAGTTGCATGTAGCTCATGTTAAAAGTTATTAAATACAGATAGCATACTATTTATTTAAAAGGATAAAATTGGGGGAAAAATTCAGTAATTTTATAATAAAAAATGCATTTATGATTCTTCCTTGCTATTTCTACGATATCAGAAAGGAGAAAAATACTGCAGATTAACAAAACAAAATTTAACAAAAAACAAAACCCTGAACAGAGAATCAAAAGCCTGAGTCCAATTCTGGTAAGGAAATCTTGTGGTCTCTATAAATCACTTAAATTTACAACTCAGTAACCCAGTCTGAAAAAAGGAGCTGGTTATGGTGGTAGTCAAAGTTAATTACTGCTCCAAATTTCTATCATTTGTTGGTAACAATTCCAGGGTTTTTGTCTCAGAGGCATTCTAACCAAAGTGACTTCATCTTTGCAGAGGCTGGGTAAAATGAGACTGAGAGCTGCTAGGCTGCATTCCCAGGAGTTTGGGCATCCTTGATCACAGAATGTCTGTAGTTAAGAGAATAGGTCAATAACGTTTGCCAAACAGACCCAGGACTTAACAGACTAGGGAAATGTCCAGATGTCCAAATATCTTAGGAACAAAAGCATTCTTAAATTAAGAATACATTTTGCTTTAAAGATAATAATAAAGATTCTTGTAGAAGACATTAGTTAAACAAAGATTCAACTCATAAAACATCATGCAGTAAAGAAGCAGGCCAAAACCCACCAAAACCAAGATGGCAATGAAAGACACGTCCGGTCATCTTCACTGCTTGTTATATGTTAATTATAATAAATTAGCATGTTAAAAGACATTCCCACTAGCACCATGGCCGTTTACAAATGCCATGACAATATCGGAAGTTACTCTATGTGGTCTGAAAAGGGGAGTGACTCTCAGTCCTGGGAATTCTCCTCTTCTTTCTTGGAAAATTCATGAATATTCCACCGCTTGTTTAGCATTTAATCCAGAAATAACCGTAAGTTTACTCAGTCCAGCACCCATGCCACTGCTCTACGGAGTAGCCATTCTTTTACTCCTTTACTTTCTTAATAAACCTGTTTTCACTGTACTCTGTGGACTCACCCCAAATTCTTTCTTCAAGAACCCTTTCTTGCAGTCTAGATGAGGACCCTTTTCCAGTAACTCTTGCGCTAGGACTTTGGCCCGAACCTTTTGGGAACACAGTCTAAAGTTTTGCAGCCTAGTCGTGTTGAGTAGATCAACTGAAAGACTGGAAAGCTGACTTCTAAGAAATAAGCAAATCTGAAGCAAACACCTGGTGAGGGCTTTTGACTCCAAGCTGAAATCAATGACTGAGTCCTGATTAGCGTATAAGAGTATTCGTGTATGTATTTCTACTAAAAATGTGACTTATAATATTTAATTATATTAGCTAAATTTAAGTGTTTAATAAACAGTCACATTTTTGATGACCTGAAAAGAAGGAGAGAATATATGTTTCTATTTCAATTATATGTCTTCACACAGTTGCTGTGGTACAGTCTACCCCAAATAGGGCTTAAATATAGGGGCCGTACTTGGTGGTTCATGCCTGCAAACCAAGTACTTTGGGAGGCCAAGGTGGACAAATCACTTGAGGTTGGGGGTTTGAAACCAGCCTGGCCAACATGGTGTAAACCTGTCTCTGCTAAATACAAAAATTATCCAGGTGTTGTGGTGGGCACCTGTAATCCCAGATACTCAGAATGCTGAGGCAGGAGAATCACTTGAGCCTGGGAGGTGGAGGTTGCTGTGAGCCAAGATGACACCACTGCACGCAAGCCTGGGCGTCAGAGCAAGACCCTGTCTCAAAAAGAAAAAATGAGGATAGGACGTGTCAGTGAGTATTATCTATAAGTTAGGGTTTTTTTCAATGTTATTCTTATGAAATTTATTTCCTGATTGTGTAAATAGTGACCACAGTTGCTTACCAAACAGTTTGAGATTAGGGAGAAAGGAGTCACATAAAAGTAAAGTATTAACTTACAAAACACTTTTGAACTGTTGTAAATACCAACCCTTTTGTGATTTTCCACATCACATGAATAAATTTTAATGTATTAATAATTTTTATATACCCATGAATAGAATACCATCATACTGTTCTGAACAACAGCACCTAAATCTGACACTGTGACTACATATAATATTGGACACATTAGAACAAACAACATAATCAAAGAGATTTTGTTTATTTTTGTGTAAAAATCATTACAGTCTAAGGCAGGCAAGGGTGAAACCAGCCACTGAGTCCTCTGCTCCAGGGCACCTGGGGCTCTGAAGAGGAGGGGGCAGGGGAGTCCCTGAGGAATCTGTGTCCTGGAATCCGAGATGAGGTGAGGGCAGGGCCTGAAGAAAAATACAAGTCTCAGGAAATATGTAGATTTCAAATTGATCTGACAAAAAAGTCTAGTGGCCTGTCCAAAGAAGCCGGTGGTTGGAAGCGTTAGAGGCAGGAAGCATTTTGAAGTTACGTGTGACTGGCATTGGAAGCCTTTTGCACAGTGCTAGTTTGTGTGTGCAGTGATGGTTTTGGCACCTGTTTAATAATTGTATATCTTCAATTGTAAGTATTGGACAGGATATTGAATAATGGGGGTTTGCAATTCCTTAATATATTTGTATATTTTTTCCTCTAAAGCACAATGTTTTTAAGTCTGTTTAGAAAACTGCAAAGGTCTAATGGGAATACAATGTGAGGCCCAAATGTAAGTCACATATGACATGTAGACTTTTAAATTTAAAAAATTCTAGTGGCCACACTCCAAAAAGTAGAAAGAAACCAGTAACATTGACTTTAATAATGTTTTATTTAACCCAGTATAAGCAAAATATTATCATTTTACATGTAATACATTTAAAACCATTAATTAAATATTTTACATTCTTTATGTCATCCTAACTCTTTAAAATCAGTGTGTATTTTACATTTTGCAGCATATCTAACTTCAGACCAACCACATTTCAAGTGTTCAGCAGTCTCATGGAGCTAGTGCCTATCGTATTGGACAGTGCAGCTCTAGATATGCAGGCTATTGATTGGATCTTTCATTCAAAACAATAGTCTTAGATCCTTGATTGTTGTGTTTCCGCCTTACCAGAAAATTAGATGAACCTTGCTATTTATAAAAACCAAACAAGTAGCTGAATAGTTGAAGGGGTTATTAAATTAAGAAAAAAGGAGTATATGCAGGTTTATACTTTTTATTCTGATTTATAAGACGTAGTTCTGAATAGAGTGTTTCTTTTGAACTTTAATATTCTGTATACTACAACATAATATAAACAGAGGTAAAAAGAGTAATAAAGGAAAATGAGTTCTACATGAGGTATTTCTCGAATAACGTTTACGTAAAAGAAATTGTACTATTTTATAATTTGTTAACATTAGCAACTTCATGATTTGAGATGATAAAGGATATTACATTTTCACCTGACAATTCTTTTGTTCTTCTGCAATCTTTAATGAGAAGCAATTATAAAGCACTAAGAAGCACCTATTATCTTTTGACAAAGTTAAGACTCTTTATAAAGATCTAGTTCAGCAGTCAGTTACCACCCACCTCATATTTCTTTTTTCCATTTGTATTCCTGTTAAAGATTGTTCTTTCCCTGTCAACCCAACTTATTTTTTGCACTTGGCAGTAATATTATCAAAGTATTAACTGAAAGAGAATTATGCAAAAGATGACTACCAAAAGATTTGTACCCTTGAATACATATGAACGATTTTTACTAGATACATGCTTGGTAAAGTACATCGGAACGATCAGAACCCTTCAGACCTCAGGAGGAGCAAATGGTCCTGTCACACTGACCATATGTTCTTCTGCGAATTTACCAAAAGTTCTTCCTGATTCATAAACATTTGAAATTCAAAACTCATTGTTTACAGCTTGCTGGATTTCTTGATATGTAAAGCATTTTTACAAAGAGTGTGTTTAAAGATAGTGTTAATGCTATAATAAAAGTTATAAATCTTGCTTTTAAAATATATATTTCATTAAATATTGTGCTGTATTATAACTGACCATTAAACAATAGGCATGAGAGTTGAGATCCTTGCTGCCCCTCAGGGTCACAACTACCAGCGCGGTGATCAGGGAGCAATCCTGCAATTACTACAAGCTGAATGGTGATTTGAACGTTTTACGTGTTTAATCCTTGCAGCAATTTTTTACGTATATACATTTATTATCACCTCCATTTTACTCATGAGGAAACTGGAGCACGTAAATTTGGGGAACTGCCCGAATATTAAACATAGAGTGAGTGGGTAAAGCCCATACCCATACGCAGACAAATGGATTTCAGAGCCCAAGCTTCCAACCAGGATGCTCGGATGTATCTCACAACACATCAAGCAAGCAACTGCCAAGTGGTATACATCTGATGGGAGTTTTAACATCAGATGAGTGTGTGTCAGGTAACAAAGTGATAGTCAGGCAAGCAGGCAAGGAGTGTGAAGAAGATATGGCAGGTGGTATTGACCCTAAACTTTACGACTAACTCTGAAGAAAAGGATGTGGAAGCCTGGGGCACAAGCAGTGGAGGCTGAAGCAGGGAAGGTGAACACACTCCCCTAAGGATGGATTATAACACAGCAATTGTAAAGGCTAGGCCAGAAGAACCCATATGTTGTACGGGAGGAAAGACATCTTGCTACTAATTCACCCCTCTATGTAGAAAAGGCTTACATTCTTCTGCCTGAAACCCAGATTAGTTCTAGAGTTTTCAGATGTTGAGATTGGCGAACTCCCAACAGCAAACCCTGATGGCTGCACAAACAGGGAAAGGATGGCCTTGACCGTATCCTTCCATTAAGGCATCTGCTAAGAGAGCAGACTTGCTGGATAAAGAGACAATCCTCCAGGAAGGTAGTCAGCCTTAATCTTCCTCACTCTGCCACCATGACGAGCATTATAATCTTATTTGTACGGGTGTCTGAGCAAGGGAATTTGGGGCAGGGAGGGGGCTCTTTCTAAGGCTTATAACAGGTTCTTCCAGAAACATAGAAGACATTTTTCAGCTTTCCCAATCTAAGTTAGGTCTGTGTTTCCATAGTATCTGAGTATAAGACCATTGCTATTCTTCTCTCTGTTATAATTTTAATGATTTACTGTCTTCTTGTCAAATAGACTGTGGGAGAAGTCAGGTCAGAGACTGTACATCCACTCATGAGCCCCAGCAGCCAGTTCCAGAGCCTTGCCACACAGTAGGGGTTCAGAATTGTTAAGTATCCTTCCTCCAAATACTGGAGAACAGTTGGTGAGGAAGAACGGCATTTGTACAATGTGTAAAGTATCTGTTTTCCACTTGATGGTTGTTCTTTGCCTTGGATGCAGGTTTATTTATTGGAATGGCCTTCCCATCACATACAGTGCGCACGCATGGCTGATACCATGTTGCAGTTTTTAACAAAGCATTGTTGAATTTTGAAGGGTAATATCAGAAGGGAATAGCTGTGCAGAATATAAAACACTCAATTAAAAATTCTTCTGCCTGTAATCCCAGGACTTTGGGAGGCCAAGGCGGGCCAAGAGATCAAGACTATCCTGGCCAGCATGGTGAAACCCCGTCTCTACTAAAAATACAAAAATTTGCTGGGTGTGGTGGCAGATAGTTCCAGCTACTCAGGAGGCTGAGGCAGGAGAATCGCTTGAACCTGGGAGGCTGAGGTTGCAGTGAGCTGAGACGGTGCTACTGTCCTCCAGCCTAGCGACAGAATGAGACTTCATTTCAAAAAGAAAGAAAAAGCTCTTCTTCTCAAGTTTCTAAATTCCCCCAGCTATATTCAGTCACATGAAGTCTCAGTGCCAGCCAAAGGACACCTCAGCAAGGAGTCTTTTCCATCTTCACTCTTCACCAAGTTCCATTGCCTCTAAATCCCTCTTGGCCTACCTAGAGGTATCGTCCGTTTTCTTACATTATTGATGTCTAGAACATATCACAATTTATTATGAAGTTGAGGAAATCATTTTTAAATTGTTAGCAATTACCGTTACTATCAAATAATAAAACATTGTTGATATATTTGAAGACATCTCAGAATTCAAGAACAGTGTATGCACTTTCTTTTAAATGGTACCATAAAAAACAACGTGATTTGCATATGTTTGCCATAAGCAACAACCACTCTAAGTGAAAAGAAAAAGGATCTTGCCACTGGTTTTCATGTAGTCATTTAGGAATTGCACATTATTTATATGGGTTTGTGTGTTTATCCACATTTTAATGACTAGATTTAATTGATTTAAAATTACTATCAATATATTACATTAATCACTAAAATATTACATCATTAAAAATCATTTAGAAAGTTTTGCTCCTTTTAAAACTAAAGCATGAATCAAGCTGAATAACAGTAAAAAAGTATCAATATTTTACCATCACTGACACCATTGAATAATACTGTTTCAATGATTGAAAAACTTCATTTTCTCAAGTACAAGTTATTTAGGCTGCCAAATTATACTGAAAACAAATATCAAACGTCTCGAAAATATAAAATCTGCATCCATTCTTCTATATCAGATTGCAAGAGAAGAAAGGACCTGATTTACTTGGTGATTCATAAAAATCTGATTTCAGCAGTAAAAATAATAATGGCCATATTAGATTATAACCCATATTATTAAGAAAACTTCCTGAACTCATAATTATGTAAGTAAATGACTGAAATAATAAATACATGAGGGAGAAAGGTCAACTTTTTCTTACAGAATGATTTCAATAAAAGTAATTATGGACAATCAGTACTTGGGGCGAGGGAAAGAGAGAATTTGGAGAGTTAGAGAAATGGATCTAAGATGGAGTGAAATTAACCAATAGGTTAACCTAGAACTAAACTATTCTATATCTTTGTAAGATTCCCTTTACCATAAAAAGTGGTTTGTGTACTTAAAAGTGGTTCTCTGTTACGCCATCCTGGGTATAATAGAAAAGTTTCTTTTTCTCAAAGTATTCTCAGGGAATAACCCCGTGCTTATAAGTTACAGTTTTTTTCCCAGTTTATATTTTTGTGTAAAAGATCACACAATATGGAGTCCTCCTTTTTTCACTCAATATCATAGTTCAGTATTTCCCCACATATTAAGAATTTTCATGGAGTAAATGTATAATGTTCACATAAAATTTCATCTTGTAGCTGGACCATGATTTTCTCAACCATTTTAGCATGGCCAGACATCGACACTCAGAAGCTGAGAATGGATTGGGTAGTGAGATAGAGCCCGTTTTTCATGTGAATTTCAGTTGCCTAGGTGGAACAACTCTAATACACAGAAGCAAGACCTACTTGGTCATTCAGCACATACTGATTGAGCTCCCACAATGCGCCAGACTCTGATCTAAGAGCATGGGTCAGATTGATGGAAAATTTAAAAAGCTCCATGCCTTCAGAGGTCTTACTTTCTAGCAGAGAGACAGAAAATACACCATAAATTTATTAGGTTAGTGCTAAAGCAATTGGCTTTTTGCCATTAAAAGTAATGTGCACCAACCTAATAACATAAAAGTAAATTAAATGATAGAGGATGATGCATTCTATGTAGAAAAAAATAAGAACAGAGTGCAAAGAAGGGGCGAGGCTAATTGCAATTTGGAAATTGGGAGCTGGGGCTGGCCTCGATGAAGGATGAAGGTGATGACTGAGCAAATACTGGAATGCTGTGAGGTAGGTATTGCAACTACTCAAAAGAAAAGCAACTCAGGGAAAACCTGTCAATATTTGGGCTCATGAGAGGTTCCATTCACTTGTGTTCCAGAAACCAAAAGAAGAGAGTACCAGGAGCATCCAAGCCTTTTAGTACCTGCTAGTTTAGTTTTAAGAAAGAAAATGTATGTCCCAGGGAAACTGGCAGTTCATAGCTGTGCCTCAATCCAATGTAATAAGCAAATATTTGTAATACTCTACACGCATTGCTATTCTCAGCCATAAAATCTTTTTTTTTTTTTTTTTTTTTGAGACGGAGTTTCGCTCTTGTTACCCAGGCTGGAGTGCAATGGCGCAATCTCCGCTCACCGCAACCTCCGCCTCCTGGGTGCAGGCAATTCTCCTGCCTCAGCCTCCTGAGTAGCTGGGATTACAGGCACGCGCCACCATGCCCAGCTGATTTTTTTGTATTTTTAGTAGAGACGGGGTTTCACCATGTTGACCAGGATGGTCTCGATCTCTTGACATCGTGATCCACCCGCCTCGGCCTCCCAAAGTGCTGGGATTACAGGCTTGAGCCACCGCGCCCGGCCCATAAAACCTTTTTATGCCTTTTGCAGTTGTCTGCTCCCTGTCTCCTGGTAATGGTTTTTGATGACTATGCATTATTTCATTATATAGCTTATCCACAACTTTTTAATAGTGCTTCTTTTGTTGGACATTTGGATTAATTCTAATTTTCCATTACTATAAGCAATGCTACAGTGATATCCTTGCTTATATAAATTATTTTTTTAAAAATATGAAAATACTAAGAACTGGCCAGATGTGATGACTCATGCCTGTAATCCCAGCAATTTAGAACGCTGAGGCAGGAGGGTCACTTGAGCCCACAGGTTCAAGGCTGCAGTGAGCTATGATCACACCCCTGCACTCCAGCCTAGGTAACAGAAAGAGACTCTTCCTCAAAAAAAACCAAGAGCTCTATTTGCAGTTGACAAGTTGATAATACAGGAAAATGGACATACTCCTTAACTACTAATTTGTCTTTAACTGTGTGAAGGGTAATGTGGAAATACATGAAAAACATATTAAACATTATCAAGATATCCTTGAAATTTATTCTCTGAAAATAATATAAAATGGGCAAAACATTTTGTGATTAAGAGTGTTCATTGCAGTATGATTTGCAATATTAAATGAAAACAAATTTAACATAAAAAATAAATTAGTGCTATATCTACATTTATTTTGAATTACATGGAAAAATTATCATATTTTTAATTATGATATATATTGTGATTTTTATGGCATATTTTTTTGGTGTCTTTGGTGGTGTGACGTTTGTTTTTATAAACACTTTGAAATACACTTGTAATAGAGATATAAGTACTCTGTTAATGTACACAGTACTTTTTGTTCTTTTAATTGCATTTCTTTTGTAATGTTTATTATGGCTAAGCATTTACTAATGAACTGGCGTCCCGAGTAGCGTTTTCTTCTTTGTCTTGTAGACTTTTTGAACACCTTTGACCTAATAGAGTCATATATTCTGTGTATTAGAGATATTTGTGCAGTTAGTTCTTTGTCCCCAGCATGCCCAGGTCACTAAGCTTGGTTTTTTCTACACTTGTCTATTTCATACCTATAAGACCATGCATCATGCAACTGTGTGTCCTTCCCTTCTCCAAATCATGTTAATAATGAGTGCTTACAGACACCTTTAAGAGAATCATGCACAAGACAACAATCGTGCAATTTCCAAAGTAGAAGTAGCTACTTGGTTTTCTTCCTTCCTCTCTTTCTATTCTCTCTCTTTCTCGTTTTTTTTCTGTTATCTTTCCCTTGTTTGCTGTATTTTTTCATATCTCTATGTTATTTTAATCTAAATTTTGTGGCTTAAAATAGCATATTCATCTGGGTGCTGCTTCTGTTCTATATAGCCTGGCTAGAATCACTCATTCAGCTATATTTAGCTGGCAACTGTCCAAGAAGACTTCAGCCATTTGTTAAAAATCTCAATATTCCCCCATTTGAACTTTTTAACTGTATGTGACCTAAACAAGGCAGCTGGATCCAAGTATTTCAAAGGGTCAAGTCCCTAAATGCAAGCTCTTAATGAGCCTCTACATTACATTTGATCTGCTTGGTCAATGCCAAGCCCAGTGTGTAAGAGGACTACCGAAGTGTATGAATACTGGGAGGTATGGTTCATTGGGCATCATCAATATAACATCTACAAAATAATATTTTTTACTAATGGGCCCCAGAATGTGCCCAGCTCCCAATGTTGTGATGTACATGTCTCTTCATGCTTTTATGTGAGAATTCCTGCTAGGAATGGCTAAAGTCTTCTTGGACAGTTGCCAGCTAAATATATTTGAATGTGTCACTCCAGCCAAGGCTATACGGAACAGGAGCACCTTTCTGACCGTCTCATTCAAGAAACTGCAGTCACTTTTTCTTAATTTGTGATAGGGTGAAGGTCTTGGATAAGAATTCAAAAAAATTCCTATAATCTGTTCATTCTCTTTTGATCCGATAGGACTTCTGATTACTCAATTTAATTCCCCTTCCAATTCTTCTAGGCGAATCTTCTGGCTGTTTTGCAAACACGCTATGCAAATACAAATCTGCTGCTGCCAGCATTTGCCTTCAAGCCTCCTTCTCTTTATTTATCCAAGTTCTAACAATCCAGTCTACAGGATTCAACTGTGTTGAGAAACCCAAAAACTTTGGTAATTATTTCTCTTATATTCTCTAATTTTTACAATAAACAGTCTGAAAATGAATCATGTATTGCTTTTCTTTTTATTTTCTTTCTTCTTTGTAAAAAAATTTTTTAATGTGAGGGCTTGTTTCCCAAGTAGAATTCAAGAGAAAGAAACAAGGGTATAGTACCTTTCTGCTGTAAGCAATTACCCTTCGAATAAAGTGCATAGCAGGATAAGGGACATAACCTGAAGGTGGCTTTGACTTGTTGTTAATGACAGAGAGAGGAGACAGCCAAGGATGCCCCAGCAAAACCTCTGCCTTGGAGCCTAAAACAGCCTAAAGGCTGAAAAACCGGACTGCTGGCCTGCCCTTTTTCGACTGATTCTTTCTGAATAATGACCCCCGAGCACTGGGAAGATAGGGTGGAGCCACGGGACATTTGCGCGTCTTTTGCAGAGGGGCGGAGCCTGGCTTCCCTTGTTCCTGGATCGTGACCTGGTTTCAATCTGTGGGATGAGGGTCTGCTAACTGGAACCCCTCTCACTTTGGCTTTGCTGAGAGTCTTTTTTCCTTTTCGCCCAATGAATTTCATTCTCCCTTCATCCTTCAAAGTGTCTGCGTGTCTAACTTCTCCTGGTCTTGTGACAAGGACTCGGGTTTTTCCACAACATCAATAAAGGCAGAAACTCTGCCAGCGATTTAGAAAAATATATTAATTTATTCAAGACATCTTAGTGGTAAGTGACAGAAACATGTATAACCGAATTGTACGCTGTAGTTTGTTAGCCTATGAATTTCCAAATGTCATTTAAAATTGACATTTGAATCATTTGAGTTATTTTTTTAAATTTAATTACGGTCTTCTTTCTGCAGGTATTTAATTAGTGCAGATGTATAAGCTCTGATGAAATAATAGATTTGCATAAAAGTTGCTGGACACTATTATAGGAGTAATTACTGAACCAGTTTTGGAAATTATCATGTAACTTTAGCAGTGCTTAATGTTTTCTCTTATTTGTTCTTTATTCCTACTTCCAACTCTGGTGAAATTTATCTCGGTTGATTCTAATGAAAATTTGAGATACAAATCTCTTCTCATCTGACTTCTATTCCTCCCATTTCCCATCCTTTACTCTGATTTTGGATAATGTATAGGCATTCCACTGAGACCCTTTTAATTCTTGCTAAATCTTGAGACTTCAAAGGAAACTTCCTATCACTGTAAATCTAAAGGTAATGTCTTACATGTCAATATTCGCTCTTTCTTCAGATCAACAGTGAAGCTTCCTAGGCTTTCAGAATGTTAGTAATGGGATGACTTAATAAGATAAGCAACAAAGTAGATTCAGTAGTCCTTACATTAGGCATCTTTTCTAAAGTTGGCCATTTATTTCCCGCTGACTACATACATTTATTTGTTTTCTGAATTATTTCAAATATTTGTTCTTTTCTCTGTTCATGATAAAAAAAAAGTTCATAAACCTCTGAGGATCACTATTCATAGAAAAATGGTTAAAACATAATTCATTCACCAGCACTTATCTGGAATCTATGCTTACTTAGAATACTCTTTCCTCAGTAACTGTGACATTTGCTGTGATTACTCTTCTTACACCACAACAAAACAATGTAAGAAGCTGGTCAATATCTGTGTTAGGGAGACGGCCAATGTCTACCTGAAAGTCATGCAACATACCCTCCATCCTGTTACAGGGGATGAAGTTGAAGAGTGACTGTCCATTCATTCTGCTGACTCCTTTGGCCTCACAATTTCTGTAGCAGGTTTACTATCTTCTGAATCCAGTCAGAATTACACAGATACCTAGTCATCTTTCAGCTGCAGTTTCTTCCTACTTTTCCATGATTTCCTCTTCTCTAAGACATCTCAAATTCCATCATGCCCTTCAATGCCTACTGAGCTCTTAAAGCAAAAAGCACAAATTAGTTTGGAAAAAATTTTTAAAAGTCTCACGAGATAATGAGGAATTTCTGAATTTCAATTTGACAATATGTAGTCAAAGTAAAGATGCATCTACCAAAAAATTTTAGCAATTTAACTTCCAGGTAAATACCAAAAGGAAATGTATACAGAATTTTATTGCCTTATTTTTGTTATAAGTGGAAATCTGGAGCTATGTAAATATACATTCATAGGAGAAAATCAATCAATCAATCATGGTATATGTATGGATGTAATTTAATGCAACAGTTTAATAAACATGAACGCACTATAAACAGGTAAAAGTGAAAAGTAGGTTTCAGACTAATGTGTATACCATGATCTCATACACATAAAATCAGGTGGAAAAATGCCAAAATATAATGTTGGTTAAATCTGAATAGTGGTTATATGGCTGTTCATTTCATGACTTTCTTAAATTTTCCAAATTAAAAAAAAACCAGAAATCTTTTATTATAACACACAACTTCAGTGGAGAGATTAAATTTTTGCTTTATATACCACACCTCAGTTGATGCTATCATGTTATTTCCCAAACCTTCAGGCACAGATTTTCTATATAAAATGCATTTCCTGCTACTATGATACTTACCAGAGGCCACCACTCATGAAACTTCAGGTTCCATCTGCAATAGAGGGAGCATAACCATAATTCAGCCTTCAAGAAAGAAATTTTTTCAACAACACAAGATTCTAGGTGTGTTAGTCCATTATCATGCTGCTGATAAAGGCATATCCAAGACTGGGAAAAAAAAGAGGTTTAACTGGACTTACAGTTCCACATGGCCTCAGAATCATGGTGGGAGGCAAAAGGCACTTCTCTCTCTCTCTTTTTTTTTTTTTTTTTGAGACAGAGTCTTGCCCTGTCGCCCAGGCTGGAGTGCAGTGGCACGACCTCAGCTCACTACCAGCCTGGCTAATTTTCATATTTTTGTTCAGAAGTGGTTTCACCATATTGGCCAGGATGGTCTCCAACTCCTGACCTTGTAATCTGC
Organism: Sapajus apella; assembly: GCF_009761245.1. Lineage (NCBI taxonomy): Eukaryota > Metazoa > Chordata > Mammalia > Primates > Cebidae > Sapajus > Sapajus apella. The sequence continues at coordinate 9,324,991 of NW_022437007.1, read as the reverse complement.
CTGCCTTGGCCTCTCAAAGTGCTGGGATTACAGGTGTAAGCCACCGTGCCTGGCCAAAAGACACTTCTTACATGACCTCAGCAAGAGAAAAAATGAGGAAGATATAAAAGTGGCAATCCCTGATAAAACCATTAGATCTTGTGAGACTTATTCACAACCACGAAAACAGTATGGGGGAAACTGCCCCCATGATTCAAATTATCTCCCACCAGGCCCCTCCCATAACACATGGGAATTATGGAAGTACAATTCAAGATGAGATTTGGGTGGGACACAGAACCAAATTATATTACCAGATATCATTATGAAGCACTGACCGTCTGCCTCCCAACCAATTGAATGTACAATGGGAAAAATTCCTTGTTCATTCTCAACACTCTGACCAGGAAATATCAATGTTACATGAATGTTCTTACCAGAGAATCACTGACATTGGTTTAGTCTGTATATAGTATTCCTACAAATGTACTCCTCTAGCCTGAGTCTCTATCATCTTGAACCACTCCCTCCCCACTTTTTTTTCTTTTCATTTTTGAGTTGGAGTCTCACTCTCTTGCCCAAGATGAAGGGCAGTGGTGCGATCCCGGCTCACTGCAACTTCTGCCTCCCAGGTTCAAGCAATTCTCCTGCCTCACTCTCCCGAGTAGCTGGAGTTACAGGCACCTACACCACTTCCAGCTAATTTTTTTGTATTTTTAGTAGACATAGGTTTTCACCCTGGTGGCGAGAATGGTCTCGAACTCCTGACCTCAGGTGATCCACCCACCTCGGCCTCCCAAAGTGTTGGGATTGCAGGCATGAGTCACAGCGCCCAGCCTAAATACACTTATAAAAGAAGTTTTAGGTTTACGAAAAAAAAAAAAAAGAGTGAAAAGTATAAAGCTCTCTAAACCCCCTCAACAACCCGGTCCCACAGTTTCCTCTATTATTAACATCTTGTATTAATGTGGCACTTTTGCTGCAATCAATGAGCCAATATTGATACCTTATTACTAACTAAAAGCCATAGTTTACATTAGGATTCACTCTTTGCTTGTACACTCTATGGATTTTGACAAATGCATAATGACATGTATCTAACATCAAACTATCACACAGACTAGTTTCACTGCCCTAAAAATCCTTCATGCTTCATCTATTCATTTTTCTCTCCTTTCCTCAAGCTCCTGTCAATCACTGATATTTCAAAATTCTTTATGGTTCCATAGTTTTGTCCTCCCTGGAAAGCTATATCGTTGGAATTATATGGTATGTAGCCTTTTCAGATTGGCATCTTTCACATAGCAATATGCCTTTAAGGATCTTTCACATCTTTTCATGGCTTGATAGTTCATTTATTTTTGTGTTGCTGCCCTTTTATTGCAATCAAGATATTATTAAATGCTTTCTGGCTGAGGATACATGCTCTTTCCCAGGATGCTGGGAAGTGAATGCTCCATTAGTGTAGAAATATCTATTGTCCCTTGTATCTCTACATTATCTTTTCAGGCGGCTTCCAGTAATGCCGGGTTCCCTGGGTTCTTTATGAATATTCTGTGGATGAATCACCAGTGATAAGTGGCTATACAGACATATGAATATGATCAACATAACCTGAGGAAAAAACCCAAATGATGATTTCAATCTGCTTTTCTTTCAGGCGGGTCATCAAGGGATACTGATTGATATAGTTTCTTCAAATAGTCAGAGTTGTTTGGTTAACTTCAGAGTTTGCCTTCAGGTTACTTCTCCACTTCCAGGGAAAGCAAATCCAGGGTTTGTCTCAGCATGGATCCTGACCTATACCCCAACTTGAGAGAATTAAATGTCTTAATTATCCTGCCCTGAGGCGCTCTCTCAGGAAAAGAAAAATTGCATCCTTTCCCATTTGTCATTTATGTGCTCTCTTCCCATTTCTCACAGTTTCTCCCTTTCCATTTTCACCTGTCTTATCTCAGACTTGTCCTCTTCAGGTGAGACTTTTCTGGTTCAGTCATTCTATCATCTACAGGCAAGTAGCAGAAACAGCTGTCCTTGAACATCACCTTTGTCCATTTTCGAGAAGGAGTACAGTTGGAGGGGTAAAGATTATAGGACTATCTACCAGAGGCGGTGGGCCAGCATTTCCAGCCAGTCCTCCGTTAGCCACATGATGTGGAGTCCTCACTCGCTCTATCTGTTCCCTTAGGAATATTTATACTTTCTGAAGAACTGGCATAATGTTTGCATGGTGATTCTTCCCAGGACGCAGGACACACAGTGATCCCAGATCTGGTACAACTTGATGCAGTAAAATAAAAAGAATTTTTTTTTTTTTTTTTAGACAGAGTTTTGCTCTAGTTGCTCAGGCTGAAGTGCAATGGTGGAATCTCAGCTCACTGCAACTTCCGCCTCCCAGGTTTAAGTGATTCTCCTTACTCAGCCTCCCAAGTAGCTGAGACTACAGGTGCCCACTACCATGCCCAGCTAATTTTATATTTTTAGTAGAGACGGGGTTTCTCCATATTGGTCAGGATGGTCTTGAACTCCTGATCTCAGGTGATCCACCCGCCTCAGCCTCCCAAAGTGCTGGGATTACAGGCGTGAGCCACCGCACACGGCCAAGAAGGATGTTTTTGAGGTGAGAAAGTCAGAGATTATCCTCAGATCTTCATCTTCATCCCATATCCCAGAAACCTTTTCAAAGGTATTCCCCTGAGGGAATGTGTTCTCTTTCCGGGTCCATGAGGGGCATAGTTTTAAGGGCAAGAATTTCCCGGCACCATGGCCCCCTCCCATCTCTCTCCATCCAGGAGATTCAACGGTTTATGTTTGAATTTCGCAGGCACCGGAAGAAACTAAAAGTCAATCACTCCAGCAGAAGTTCTAAGGTACTCCTTTCATTGGCCCAGGGTCTTGGAGAAGTTGGGGGTTTCTCCCAGAATAAAAGTCCATGCTCCTTCACCTGCACAGGATTTTCAACTTTCTGGAATCCTGGGATTTCCCCTCTGGAGTTCCCTTCCACGGTCTTACTAGAAGGCTTTCTCTTCTTCTCCTTTCCTTCTCTTTTCTCTACATAAATAAAATCACCTTTCTGCAACAGTTTTTTGGGTCCGATATTTTACTTTGCGAGCATACGGTGTAGCTGAAGCGGCCCCACCGCTTATTCTTTAAGAGGTTGGAGGCCAAGAACCCACAACATCCAAGAAGAAACCAGTTACACCTCCTTCATTGTCCCTCATATTCAGATAAGGTATTTACTTAGGAGTCAGCTCAGCTCCTCATGTCTCTAGCACATCCATATTTTAGTAAAGATGTTTTGATTCCAGTTTGAGGATGGTAGGGGATATACTAAGATACTTAATGTTAAGCTTCTTACCTGATATTGGTACATACTAATAGCAGTGGCATATCACCTTATCAATAAAATGCAGTTGGTGGGAACCAAACTGATCGACAATCTGTTTTTCCAAACCTTTAAGGAGGCTTAAATTTTAATAATCTCCATTCTCAGCTAGTTAGCTCTTCCATGACATCAACCCCATTTTATCTCTTTCAAACAAAATATAGATGCCCCTTGAACAACGTAGGCTTGAACTTCACTGCTCCACTTATACATGAATTTTCTTTCACCTCTGCCACCCCTGAGATGGCAAGACCAATCCCTGCCCTGTCTCCTCCTCCTCAGCCTACTCAATGTGAAGAAGACAGGATGGAGAGCTTCATAATGATCCACGTCCACTTAATGAATAGTAAATGTGTTTTCTTCATGATTTTCTTAATAACGTTTTTTTTTTTCTCCAGCTCACTTTATTGTAAGAACACAGTGTATAATACATATAACATACGAAGTATGTGTTAATTGACTGTTGGTGTTATTGGTAAGGCTTCCGGTCAACAGTAGGCTATTAGTAGTTAAGTTTTGGGTGAGTCTATAATGATATGTGGACTTTCCACTGCACAGGGGCTTGGTGCTCCTAATCATTGTATTGTTAAAGGGTCAAATGTACATGTATTTGTTGTTTTCTTAACACAGGAATATTGGAAGATAAATTAGTGAGCCATGTGTGATACTTCATGTTTCTTATAATATAGACTTCCTCAAGTTCAAAAAAAATAGGAGAGTTTTCTCTATTATACTCTGCTACTTGACCCACTTCATGTTAGATGCAATGAAATTTGTGGAGTCCTTTTATGAATCACTGAAAATACAAATTGTTTTAAGATTTTTCAATATATTGAATAAAAGGGGAAAGAATAGTATCTTCTAGTTTAGCTTATTAAGGGGTGTCCAACCTTTGGGCTTCCCCTGGACGACACTGAAAGAATTGTCTCGGGCCACACATAAAATACACTAACACTAATGATAACTAATGATCTGGAAAAAAAAAGATCCGTGCATCATTTTCATGATCTCCACCACTACAGATAAGAAAAAAGTTCTTACATTCAAAGGGTTGTATATGGCTATAACTAGAATCAATATTTGGGTAAGTAGGCCAGGCACAAAGGCTCATACCTGTAATTCCAGCTATGAAATTGGGTGGCTGAGGTGGGTGAATCACTTGAGGTCAGGAGTTTGAGACCAGCCTGGCCAACACGGCGAAACCACATTTCTACTAAAAATACAAAAATTAGCCAGGTGTGGTGGTGGGTGTCTGTAATCCCAGCTATTTGAGAGACTGAGGTAGGAGAATTGCTTGAACCAAGAGGCAGAGGTTGCAGCATAGGTTGCAACGGCTGAGATCACACCACTACACTTTATCCCAGGCAAAAGAGCAAGACTCCAACTCAAAAAAAAAAAAAAAAAAAAAAAAAAAGGGTAAGTAGAGGAATTGTAATAAAGTCGGAAGCTGGACGCCACATCTGTGGGAGAATTTCTCCAGAGTATTTACCCAAGATTGGGATTTCTGAGTCATGAGATATTCATATTCCTAATGTTGCTACTATCAAATTGCACTGGCCTCATTTCCGTGGAACTAGCACTTGCTTTTCATTAAGTTGGAAAACAACATTAAGACTTTTAGAAGTTATTCTCTTGTATCTGAAAGAAATTGCAATAACACCAAGAATAAATTAAGAGATAGAATTCTTTGACTTATTATTTTTTTGTTTTTTGTTTTTTTGACTTGATCATTATCTCTTAAATATATGTGAGAAGTCCTCTAAAAGTCACCGTTAATTGAATATTCTGAGAGACCAAAAGTAGGTCTATTACCCGAGGGAAAGGGAAAACACTGAAACTCTTAAATTTCCTCCCTGGACTAAATATGTAAATAGAAGTACTTGGGGAAAAAATGAGAAAATGCCATGTACTTTCAACATGATACAGATTTAATTTATTTTCAATTAGATTTATATTAAGTACCACCTGCATGGGAAACATAAATTTCTGTCTCTCCAAAAGACATTTACAATAGAAAACACCAGATGAAAGAGGGAAAAAAAAAGTGTGTTGAATCTTAGTGAAAATAAAAATTCTTTAAAACTTTATAAAGCATAAATTATACATATTATTTCTTGAATAAATAAATATTTTGTCTTTTCACATACAGTTTATTTATTGGGTCTAGTTTACATAGTCAGTCATAAAGAATGTCTTTTTTTCACTACACTAATATTCATTCATTTTAAAAAGTATATAAGATGTCTGTTACATAATCCTGACTGTTCTAGGTGCAGGGAACACAAAGGTGAAAAAGATAGTGCCTATTTCTTTATTTCTAATATATGTATAAATGTACATACATACAGAGACAAATAGGCAGAAATATTTATAAAAAGATATATATCATTAATGGCTTTTATTGAACTCTCAAAACTATAGCAAAGTGACATAACAATGAATTAGTCATGATAAATCTGAAGGTATCATGAAGAGAAAAGCAAATTATTTTAGCCTAAGTGAATATTAGCACTCCTCTATCCTATTTTTATTTCCCAGATGCTGAGGTGGAGGAGTCCACTGGGTCATGTCAGGTATCTTCAGCAAAAAGAAAATGCATATCCAGTAGAAACTGGTGACTATGTATTCAATAATTTCTATGATTGTGATCAGACTGGCCCCACAAAATAGACCCAGCTGACCACCAAGATCTGCTGTAATAAAAGCAATTTAAAAAAATTAAATGTCATTATTTTTCATAAAAAGCAAATTGAACATTATTAGAAGTTAAATTAGTTGAAGCAAAACATAATCATAACTGATGTGAAGATAGGTTAATAGTATGATTTTAACATTGGATATGAATAAGGTAATAGCAATTGACGATATCAAAGTAATACTCACACAAATCATCATGAAAAGCAGAGAAGAAAAGCAAACATAAAATCTGATTCCAAACATATAACTCAAAGGCTTTGGAGGATATAAAATTTAGGTAAATTCATTAGAGAGTCTAGATAATTACAAACTCATTTCTAGGTGTTAAATGAAGAGTAGAAATGTGTCATCCAGATGGCACTACTGGATGATGATGTTTTCCAGAAAATTAATTTCCAGGCAAATTGTGACACCAAGTGTCAAAACTTTATTTCTTTTTATGCATTCATATTTTTCCTTTATCTAAAATATTTCTGATATTTTTAAATTTATATTTCCTGTTTGTAATTTTTTTATTGTGGTGAAATAGATATGACATAAAATGTACCATTTTAACCATTTTTAAGCATACAGTACTGTGGCATTAAGTACATTCACGTTGTTATGCAGCCATTCCATTATCATCATCTATTTCCAGGATGTTTTCATCTTCCCTAACTGAAACTCTGCATGCATTACACTCTAACTCCTCATTCTTCCTCTCCTTGGCCCATGACAACCACCATTTTACTTTCCGTCCCTGAATCTGACTGCTCCAGCAGTGCTTTCATAAATAGATTAGATTATTAATCATTATCTCATTGCCCTGGGCCATTCTTAGGACCATTCTGTTTTTGTAAAGTGTGATAATGAAGTATAGGCTTCTCCAAGAGCTCTGGTGAATTTGCATATTTCATTTATATTCAGGGTCTCAGCTGCAATGTCTGACTGCTGTCACTTTTGCCTGAGTCTGAGGCCCTCTGTCTCTGACATGGACGTGGCTTCCTCTAAGATGTGGTGAGATCTAGGAAATTGGCCATTATATTTATTAAGGTTTGTGTGGAGAAGGCAAGTGAGCAGGCAGTGGTTGTAAACAAAATGCCTAATTTTGCTTCCTCAGGTTCTTCTTTTTAAGCCACTCTGGGGTGGTACCCTGTTTGGAGGTATGAGGTGGCTGAAACATTCTACAAGACTCACTTCATGAGGGATCTGAAGGTAAAGTTTGATGTAAATGTGAGTATGAGATGAAATGCCACCAGCATTTTTTAAAATAAAAGTCCATGTAAGTTTGTGTAGTGTTTTCTAGGGAGTGGAAATGTGTCAGATTTAAATAGCAGCTGAATGACAAGTTCAATTGATTCTTGTCCTTCACTGACAAGCTAAACCTTAAATGCGAAAGAAAAAAAAACTGATGAATTTTTTTTTTTTAAATAAAAAGCAATTAAATAACACTTACCAAGTAACTCAGACACACTCACTGCCTTTTGCTGCTGGGTTATCTTATAGTTTAGGTCACTATAATTAATTTCAATTTTTACAAGATTCTCCCTAGGGATAAAAAAAGTAGTGTTAATACAGCTTAAGATTGTCAGCATTACTTTTAATTCCCATCAAATAAAAGTAATATTCATTTTTGTTTTAAATACTACTTAATGTTAAACCAGACACATAATTGTTTTTAATATTAATCACGATTAGCAGGATTTAGAAGGCATTTTTGTCATGCGGTTTTTAAGAAAATATAATTTTCCCCAATAATTTTCTGCACCTCATTCCTGAGAAACTAGAAAAAGATATTAAATGTAAATATCTACTGAATAGACTGAAGAACTTACAAACATTTAAATGTGTGTTTAATTTTCATTCAAATCTTGGTTCTGTCTTTTGTTGCTTACATGACCTTCAAGAAATCACACTAGATTTTTTGAGCCCTGGTTTCCTCATGAGTAGTCAGGATTTTAGAGTTGAGCTCATAGAGTTGTAGTGAGGTGAAATTAAATTATGTATATGCAAAATTGACACAGAACCTGACGTATTTTGAGTGTTCGATGAATAATAATTATTAACTATGTGTTATTAATATACTTAGGCAAAGACTCTATTTTCTTAATGTCTATTAGAAATTTTTATATGTGACCAGAGTGGCTAAACATCTTTTAAAACACTAATAGCTCATTAGATGGTCTTGGAAGCCATCACTTTCTCTATCTACAGCCCAGTCCCCTACCTTGAACTTCAATAATATATTCAGTTCATTCTTATGTTTCTACTTGGATGCCTAATAGATGTTTTAACTTTAACATGTTCTAAGTCAAATGCTTCATATTTTCCCTATTTATACTGTAAATTTTCACACTCCATAGCCAATCCATCGGGAAATCCCATTTTTCTGTGTTCCCTTCAAAATATATCGGGACTCCTATGACCTCTCACCCCATTCAATGCTACTGCCTTTGCCCAAGCCTTCATGACCTCTCACCTGGATTTTTGCAATAGTTTGTTAACTGGCCTTTCTGTTTCCTACTTTAATGCACCCCCACTTCAACAAATAAACACCCTCTATTCTGCACATAGTAACCAAAATATATAAATGCAACCTGTCAAACCATGTCACTTTTCTCCCAACTCCACTGCCCACCCCATGCAGAATTCTTAATATACTGTAAGTAAAACTCCTCCATGGAGTTTTGAGAGCCACTACTCTAGGTCTTTGCTCCACTGTCACCTTCTCAGGAAGGACTTTCCTGACCATAATCCACAACACTGAGAACAACCCTCCTTGACCCTAGCTTCCCCAGACTGCTTTTCTCTGCTGCTCCTCCACAGGGCTTAGCACCATCTGACATGACTGTATATAGTGATCACCCAGTTCCATCCCAGTGGACAGAAGCCCAACAAGGCAGAACTTTTGTCTTTTGTACACTGATGCATCCCTAATGCCTAGAATACTCCTGAATCCTAACAAATAATAAGTTGTTCCTTAGATATATGTAAAATGGCAAATAAGGGAGCAAATTAAAGATGAAAGCACTAAATGAATGGATCAATATTACCCTCACAGTAATATGAGCTGAAGCAGAAACCAAGCACCTCATGATTTTAAAATGGCAATAATGATTGCCATTAAGAATGAATGCTATTAAGAGAGTTTCCTAGAATTATGTAGTGGTCTTTAATACATTTAAGGAACATGGCTATAAATCACTCTCCTTGTTGTTTACAGCTTTTGAAATCAATAATTCCAAGTATACTTAATTCAAAATACATCATTAATATGTTGACTTAATTTCCATTGGTTTAACCCTGGGTAACAGGAGAATGTTCTATGTTTAAGTAGATAATCGGGGAGTATAGTAATATTTACAAGTGATAAAACAGTTGCCTAAGTATCAGAAATAATAAAGTTGTCTTGGAAGTCCAGAAATTTTAGTAATATTCCAGTCTCTTTGGCTTCCATTGTACTCCTAATTTGCATGCTCACTGATAATACTGTTTAATTTCCCAAGAACAACATTCATAATCATTTCCAAGCATTATCTGCCTATGATTTGAAAAAGATAAATTCTCTCCCTGCAAAAATATTGTGCTATTTGCTCAACTTCTCTAGTCAGTTGTTTTGTCCAGCCATTCGGGTCTCACTGAATCTGTGCCTCATGGCAATAGTGAAATTGTTCAGAATTCCACAGAATTTAAGTCCAAAAATATTTGTTTGGGTCAGGGGAGGCACAATTATAAAATAAAAACTGAATTTTTTATTGTATTACAAAATGTTTTTTAAAAAGCTTCCAGATGGCCGTGCGCAGTGGTTCACGCCCGTAATCCCAGCACTTTGGGAGGCCAAGGGGGGTGGATCACGAAGTCAGGAGTTCAAGACCAGCCTGATCAACATGGTGAAACCTCGTCTCTATTTAAATTGAAAAAAAAAAATCGCTTGAACCCAGGAGGTGGAGGTTGCAGTGAGCCGAGATCGCACCATTGCACTCCAGCCTGGGAGACAAGAGTGAGACTTCATCTCAAAAACAAACAAACAAAAAAAACAACCAAAAGCTTCCAGATGCTTGAACATGAGTGCTGCATTAGGGGAATGAGCTAATTTGGCATAGAGAAAACAATTGTAGACAACTTTTATTTCAAAATTTGTTAAGTTAAAACAGAACAATTTAAAAAATTTACTTGTTTTACTAATGAATTACCCTAACTTCAGACACAATTTACTGTTATCTTCAAGGGTAAACTCCACACTGCCTGCTAGAGTTATACTAAGCCCCTCAACATTTTGGGGTCCAGCAGCAGCCACTTGAGACCCTGATTGGCCATGGAGTAGCATTTATTTCCGTCCCAGGAAGACACACGTACAGCTTCATGATGAAGCTAAGGGTTGCTTCTTTTTAAATGGCTGCTGCTAACATTTCACATTTGCCATCCTGACAAACTGCATTTGTGTCTTCTTATTTACCACTCTCTGATTCCTGGTACCTTTGCACACACCAGTTTCTTGATTGTATGTGTGACTTCTAACTGTCTCTACGTAGGAGTTGGGCAACTCCTGAGTCCAGCCACCTTTGTTCAGCTGCTCACCTTAGTCTTCCTGGTAATGGCCTCCACTATTTAAAACCATGTAATGTCCTTACATGTACATTATATGATAGGATTAATTGGAGAACTATTCATAATTATATGGACAGGAGACAGAAAAATACTGGGTAGAAGAGGGCGGTTTCCCGGCAAAGTCCCACCCTCAGGCCTGGATACCCCTGGCCCTAAATGACAGCAGACATTTCTGTTTTTGCACCCAAAAAGTTTCCTTTTGGCCCACCACACCCCCTATGCTTCCCCTATATGAAACCCAAATCTCAAGCTCCAGAAGAGACCAGCAGACCAGCAGATCACCAAACAAGTGACGGCAAAACGATGAGGCAGAGAAAGAGAAGAGGAGGGAGATCTGAACGCCAAGGGGTGTTTGGCCAGGAATGTTCAGAGAAGAGTCTGGCCATAGGCAGCTCAACTCCAAGGAGAGATCACAATCCCACTCCATCCCCCCTTCTGGCTCCCCATCCATTTCACTGAGAGCCACCTCCAGCACTACCTAAAACCTTACAGTCATCCTTCAAGTCCGTGTGTAATCCGATTCTTCTGAGACACTGGGCAAGAGCTCGGGATACAGAAGGCTGTCACACTGGCCCTCTGCCCTTGCGATAACGCAGAGGATCCACTGAGCTTATTAACAAACCGTCTGTAGACAGCAGAGCTGAACGAGCTTTGTAACCCTGGGGCTGCAGGCACCCACCCCTAGACACTACCATGGGATCTTCGGAGCCCAAAGCACTCCTCCTGGTCTCTGCACCTGCCAGTCTGCATGCTCCCTGTAGGGGTTTGAGCTGCGGGGTTACTAAACAGGCCAGGAACACCCTGTTGCACATTCTGCAAGGGGAATCAGGAAACTCTCCCGTTTCAAAAATATCTGAGTTTTGGAAACAAACAAACAAAAAATAAAACAGCATTAAGATCCTCTTGTTTCCTACATGGTTTTCTTTTCTGATTCACCAATATGTCTCCAAAATCATGTCTACTTTCTCTGCATATTAAATAATTATGAAACTCAGGAAATTTCTATCCACTAAAAGACACAGGAAGTACTCTTCTGAGTCATATTTAAATATGTCAGGAACAATATTAAAAGCAAATAAGTTTCCCACATTAAAGCAAAATATATTAATAGATGTCTATTCTGGAGCCAGAAATAAACACAATTGTAAATTTTACAGCAGTTTATCATTTTATCTGCTCTTCGAAATCACTCCATTAGTCCTGTTTTGATGAAAATACATTTTCTTTATGATCTGTAAATACCATTTTATTACCTTGGTGTTTACATAGGAATTTTTTTTTATTTTATTAAAGTAAGTACAGGCTAACATTGGAATTAAAGCATGCTTTCCAAATTATGTATATGTCTGTGAAAATGTAAATCAACCTTAAGTTAGTTAATATTTTTACTTTAATAGATTTAACTACAGATACCAATATACTATATTGCTGCTTCATGTCCTAGTCCTAAAAATACAAAGAAACAAACAGAAATGCTAAAGTTGCTTCCCTATTAAAAAAAATTTGTTCTTTATGAAGCTTGATTTGTAATTTTTAAGAGGCAGTACACTGTAGCAGAAAGAGAACGAATTTAATTATCAGTTAATCAGAACACTTGGAATCATGTGTCTGGGTTGCAAATACATGGGGACCAGAGTCAAAGTTCTTGGGTATAACTTCTTTCTGTGCTCCTATCTTCACAGAATCATTTCCTAAAATACTATGTCCTTCAGCTTCCTCTTCTGTAAAATTAGAATACTAATTTGTTTCATCTACCTTGTACAGATATTAGAAGACTCAAAGTGTATAATGTACAGGTAAGGAGTTTTCATATTTTAAGGCATCCATTGTTATCAGTCAACATTATTATTTTCCCTAGTTTGGACAATAAAGCTTTGATCATGAGCAAATTACTCAAACAAGCATCATTTTCCTTTTCATACAATTAAAGTAAGGAGTTGAAAGATATGATTTTATCTGCTTTTAAAACTCCATGCTTTCATTGTTAATTCAGTGACAAAAGGCATTGCCTCCCTTGATTGATCAGAATTTTATTTCCTGAGTCTATGAGACTTCTTAATAAAGAAAAATAATCTATGTTAATTATCAATAATTTAAAAGACTAGTAAGGTTACCTGATGTATTTTCGGCTTTGATTCAACTTCTTGGAAAGATAGTTTAAAGCTTTTTGACTTGGAAAAGAGGAATAAGAAATAGTGGCAGGGTATTCTGTTTCTTCACAAGAAACAGGGCAACTAGAATTATGTGTTCCCACTGTACATAACTCCTTAAGTTCAATGTGGTCTGAAATGAAAACGAGGACAGGGTATTCAGAGAAGAAAAATATTTCATCATGGGTAGGATAGTTTTATAAAGTTTATCATTTCACTTTCAATGTTAAAAAAAAGTGGTTACCAAGCCCTATCACTACCCTTTGGACCACCTCCCAGTGCCCATTCTCTCTGCTCCTCACTCGTGGTAGAGCTCCTTACACACACACACTCACATACATATACTCTCATATACATAATACTTTCTCACACATGCAAACACACACACTATTCTGACCCCATTACCCCACAACAGTCCCTCCTGAACTACATTCATGGTGTTTTTCCCCAACCTCTCCCTTCAATCTCCAACAGGGATAAAAAATCAGAAGAAATCTGGCAACATCATTTCAAGTCTATTGGTAGTAATATGGCTTTTGCATATTCAGCCTGTGATCTATTAAAAAAAAAAAAGATTCCTTCTACCTATAGCCATACCTTGAAATATTTCAGAACCATTGAAAGGAAACTTCTAAATCTATTCCTGCTATCCTGGAGATATTTCCACAATGAGTTATAAGAGCAAGTTTCATAGAACGGTACGTCCTGGGATTCCATCTTAATAAAACAATCAAATGACTTAAAGTGGAGGTACATATGTGGAGAAAGTTATGGTGGGATATGCTAGAGCGTTATCATTGGTTGCAGGTTAAAGTAAGAGTTACGAAAGCAAAAAAAGGGGGTGCTGTTTAATAAGAACTTGTCCCCAATAAATATGGCATGCACAATTATAATTCCATTAATGAAAAAATTTTATATGCCATGTACATACAATGAAATGAATGAATGAAGGATTATTTCCAAACAATCAGAGAATTCTCAGTAATAAAACTATTTTTACATGATTTCCTTTCTATTCTGTAGCAGTTGAACTATTCACAATAAACACATTTTATTTGTGTAACAATAAAGAACAGCTAGGACATTTTGATTATAAAAAAGAACAAAACTTAAAAATTCAGATGTGTCTTGGTATCAGAGGGTTTTTGTTTTTGTGTGTACTGCCTGTGTTAGCTACTATTTAAAAACACTTTTTAAAAAGATCTTCTCTTATATTCTATATTCTGTTTAGTTTCTGGGCTATTCATAGTTTGACTTGATGTCTTGTATTACTTTGAGCAACTTTAATATAAATCCTGAAAATAAAAGTAAATTAAGAACGTACCAAGTGCAGGAGAAACACAGCTGTAGTACTTCTCTAGGTCACATTCTATTCCATTTCCTTAAAAACAATATAAAGACTTGACATTTTGTAAAATGGGTGATCTGATGACAAAAATACCTTTCTTTTCTGCATCTATCCATCCATTCATCCACCCACCCATTCATCTATATGAACAGTTATTCTTTCATAAGCAAAACTATGGAACCAAGTTAGTACCCAATGACAATATGTGCTGGGAGGAAGAATAATGCTTTTGTTTCTTTCTATACTTCTTTCTATCTGTCTCTATCATTCTAAAATCTTTAAGTGGGAATAATAATTTTAAAATGTAAGTAATTTTCAAATTTAAAATTACTTTCATAGTTCTCATTCCATTTGATGATGTTCACAGTCCTGTGATATGAGAATCTTCATTTTACAGGTAAAGAAACTAAGCCTCGGAAAGTGGCTTGCTCAAGACCACACTGTTAGGGGGACCTTGGTATATTCTGTATATCTTCCATCCTGCTCCCTCTATCTATTTACACTCTCTCTCTCTCTCTCTGTCTCTTTCTCTCTCTCTCAATGGACGGCCATTCCAGAGGTAGGATGGGGGCAGGTAAGTACCAATATTTAAGCACCCATCATAGATTGTGAGATAAAGTAGTAAAATCAGTATGTATCAGAGCTGGGTTTACTCCTCGGGCTGACTCTATAGCCTTAATCTTTTAACCTTAATACAGTATTTGTCTGTTGCTATAATCCATGTGGCTCAGCAGTTAGCCACAATGTTTAGTCAGTAATCTGAAAAACAACCAAAAGAAAATAACCAAAGAAAATAACCAAACCAAAGGAAAATAACCAAAGTAATGTTTGTCTAACTATAAGGAAGTGCTCTTTATAAATAAACTGAAATAAACAAAAAAAAAAAAAAAAAAAAAATCTGCTTCCAACACTGAGTTAGGAAGAAGGCTCATTTTTCTGGATTATTTCTTGCTCTGGCAATAATATTTCTTCCTTTAAAGAACAATTCAGAAAACAAAAACAAAAACAAAAAAGGTAGTAGATGGAATACAGAAAAAAAAAAAAAAAAAAAAACAAAACAAAAGAACAATAAAATTTTGGAAATAACCGATATCTGAAAAGCTGTTTTGGAGATTCCTTCCTCAAATTGTTAGTGGAATTACCTTAGTGAATTCATTTAATGTGTAGAAGTTTCCGTTTCTTCATATATCAGTACACTTAAAGGGATATGTGAGAATCTAACCAAATAAGATCATATTTCTGAATGCATTTGGTATATCCTAAAGTTTATGCAGATATCATTCTTTGTGTTTTATGTAGCACCTTGCCTAGTTTCTGGTCCACTTTAGCCAATAGGCTTTTGTTTAATAATAAAATTTAAAATTATAAACATTATTCTGCATGAAACAATTCAGACTTCTTTCCAGAAACTTTGCCAATAAAATTAGGAATGAGAAATTAGAGCCAGAGCCATCAGTTTTATACAGAACAACAGTTTTTGGAGGGGCTAGAGACCATTAATCTGGATACTAGAAAGAAGGAAGTGATGATTCTGAAAATCTCTGAAAAATAATAAAACCACTTTTGCAAAAATTTATAACTGAGACAATTATTACAGTGAAAGAGATTTGACCGAACTGACTCCATCTTGTTTCTAACCTCCAAGCTGTCCTTGTTCACTCCTGGGCATAAGCTGAAGTAACTTTGGGAGGAACTTAGTTTATAGCTTAGCTCTGAAACAAAGACAATAACAGCCCTTTCTCAGAACAAACCCCCTTCCTGCCTGGGTTCTAGACTGCCTTTGCAGGGCTAACAGATTAGCCACAAGATTAAAAATTATGTTTAGAAAGGAGTCATGCAGCTGGAGGCTGCAAGATTCTAAACCTCCCCAAATTGCTCCTGGTGATAACATCACTATTGTAAAAGCTAAGATTAGTGCTTGCACACTCTGTACTCCATGGATCAGCTGACACCACCCAGATCAAAAAACTGACCCATCTGATTTTGTGACCCCCACCCAGGAATTGACTCAGCAAAAAAGTACAGCTTCAATTCCATATGATCTTATCTCTCATCTGACCAATCAGAACCCCTGATTCACTGGTTCCCTGGCCCCCTACCCGCCAAATTATCCTTAATAACTCTGATCCTAATACTCAGGGAGACTGATTTGAGTCATAATAAAACTCCAATCTCCATCACAGCCAGCTCTGCATGAATTACTTTTTCTCTGTTGCAATTCCTCTGTCTTGATAAATCAGCTCTGCTAGGCAGCCAGCAAGGTGAACCCACTGGGCAGTTACAATAGTTTGGCAGGTAGATTATGTAACCACCATGTATCTTTCTAGATATGCTGTGGAAGGGGGTTGTAAGAGACCTGAATAAAAATATACGACATTTATATAGACTATCTTCTGTGCCAGGCATTATTTGAATCACTTACATACCCCTTTCATTCTTACAACAACCCCATAAGATGGGATTATTATCTTCTCCTCCATTTGAAAGCAAGGGGGAGAGGTTAGGTCACTTGTTCAAGATCATCTAGGGGAGAAATAGTGGAGCTGGCATGAGCAGCCTGGGTAAGATCCAGCTCTTATTCATACTGCTCCATTGTTTCCTTGAATGCTTGCCTCTCATTTGTGGTTCTGGAAAAGTTGCAAATTATATGTAAAGGAGGCCTGAAGTTCATTTACAGTCACAAAGAAAACAACTTTCCAACGGTGAAATCTTCAGGCTTGGTAAGACATATCCATTACCTAATTTTTCTTTCAAAATTGAGAAAACCCTGATGTGCTGTTATAGATATTTGAGGCTATCACATTTTAGCCTTTGAGAATAAGTATCGGGGCCCCACCCTGATAACACAATTTTCTTTTCCAGAAATCTCTGCTATGATTTTATAATGCAAAATTTGTCAGCTGAAGTTGTACTTGGCAAATGAATGATCTTCCTGTGTAGAATTTCAAAGGAATGGAAATCAATTTAGTGATATGTTGATTTGCTGTGTTTCAAATGAAGTAAGTAGAAACATAAAATTCAAAAAAAATTTAGGACTAAACTGGTGATTTTGTCATTAGCTGTACTTTTAGGCTGTAAAGAGAAGGAACAGGCTTAAGAATGCATTAATTTTTCTGTGAAAGAGTCAGTTGCTTTTGTAGTTACATTTAATAATACTTAATATTCCATTTGTATTTCAATACTCTATTTCTCCTGGACCTTTTGTAACCCTGTAAGAAACATTTAACTACCTAGTGAAGTTAGGGAGCAGTTAGTCTTTATTTACCAGGAAGGAGAAAAGGCAAACATCCACACTGCTTTTTTATGTGCTGCGCTTTGCATTCCTTCAAGCAACCGGAAGTGCTGTAGCTACTGAAATTCTGCAGCCTGATGTTAGGATTGCATTCTCCCCAAGGGTATTCTTGATGAATTGTCTTAAGATAAACATAAATACTTGGTTCAGGAGATTTGTTTACATCAATGCACTCATTTTCCATTAAGAAGTTGATATACATATTTATTTTACTCTCAGAGCTCTTTGATTTTCAGAAAATTGGGTACTTTTGTCTATTTTGCCTACTCTATTTGAGGAAGAAAATAAAATTAAAGACAGATTTGAAATGGAATAAGTAGCAGTTAACATTAGGGTTGGGTCATTAGTAAAGATCACAGTAAGCAAAAATAACCCCTCCCAGCTTAGCCCAACGAACTGCAGCTGAAAACTTATCTCACAGCCCGCATTCCAGGCTAGTTATAAAACCTGTATTTAAAGAAAGTAGAGGCAAAGCAGACCTGGTCTCTCTACATAGATAGACCCTCTCCCTATGATAAGATAGATAAGAGCACCAGAGCATATCTTTAGGTCTGCAGCCCGCACGTATTTCTGCATGTCCTGTTCTGATCTCCTTGGGTGTCCTCCTCAACCTTTTGACCCCCTACCTTGGCTGCAAAGTTATAGAGTTAAATGACCCCGAAGCCCAAGATTGTAAAACTTGATTAACTGTCTGTGTCCAAAACCTGTTTCCTGCCTTGTTTTCTCGCCTCAAGCTGCATAAAAGCAATGCGTTCTCTTTGTTCAGGGCTGGCGGCCATTACAGGCAGTGAGGCCACCTGACGGTGGCCAGAGCTCCGATAAAGAAATGTTCTTGTGTCTCTTGGTCTCTCTGGCTTCTCGGCTTGAAATACCAAAACATTTTTGGTGCACGGGCTGGGAAAACAGGCAGAAGAACAGAGACAACAGGCTGGCTGTCTCCTTTTCCTGTGGGGCTTGGGCCCCGGGCCCAGGGAGACCCTCCTCCTTTGGAGCAGGAGCCGTCTACACTAGGCCAGTCGGTGAACTAGCATGTCTAGGATAGCAGTAGTACAATGAAACTATAGGAAAGACTCTACGGCAGAGGGAAAACAAACAGGGTAAGGGCAGTTCCAAACCACCTCAATTTAACCCATTTTCCAGGTTTCCATCTTTGAACCATTCCTGGTACCAGCTAGAGGCACCAAATGCTTGGCGGGCACTCAAGGGCCTTTACTGGATTTGTGGTCAATGGGCTTATCGGCAGCTGCCAGAAAAATGGACAGGAGCTTGTGTGTTAGAAATTATTAGGCCATCATTTCTCTTGCTCCCCCTAAAACACAGAGAAGTTTTAAGATACCCCATTTATGATGAATCCAAAAATAGGAGAAAGTGGGCAGTAAGCTCAAAAAAGGATATACAAGTAGGAAACTGGAAAGACACAGACTGGTCCCCAGAAAGAATAATTGATTATTATGGTCCAGCTACTTGGGCGCAAGATGGAATATGGGGATATCTCACTCCCTTCTATATGATAAACCACATGATTAGGCTACAAGTCGTCCTAGAAATCATAACCAAGGAATCATCCAGAGTTTTAGACTTTAGACTTGCTAGTCGTACAAGCCACAGAGACGAGAAATGCAATACACTGGAGTAGGCTAGCACTAGACTACCTCCTGGCCTTAGAAGGAGGAGTTTTTGGAAGGTTTAACCTTACTAACTGCTGTTTAGAAATTGATGGCGATGGACCGGAAATCACCGCTATGATACAAATACTAGACCACATCTCAGTCCAAACCTGGAAAGGATGGTCTCCGGACTCTCTTTTTGGTGAATGGTTTTCATCTTTCAGTGGCTTTAAAAACCCTTATAGAAGTGTGGCTCTCATACTGAATGGATGCCTCATACTTCCTTGTCTCTTACCTCTTTTATTCAGAAGTATACGATCAGCCATAGAGGCAGTATTGCCTAGGTACACTGCCACCCAAATAATGGCTTTAACTAAATATCAGCCTTTGTCCTCAGAAGAAGAAAACCCACATGGTGAAGAGACAGGTGACTATAGTACCAGTGTACAACTCCTCTAAGCATATTTTCCCTCCTCATACTCTGCTTTCTTTTGTTCTGTTTCTGAATCATGTGAAGTACAGATGCACAGGTAAAGAGCTTTAGGCCAGATCATTAAGTTTAACCATTAAATGTTGTAACCTAATGAAGCAGCTTGCTAAAATGTAACCTGGCTCCAGTATTTTCTTACAGACTAAGCAAAAGCCTCCAACAATAATACTATGTGCCCTTAAAGCCCCAGATAGATGGATGGCTAGTCAATGACAGGTAAGACCCCCTAGAAAGGGGGGTGACCTCAGACAGACACAGCCACAGAAAGGCCAACAGGAGACAAAGGAGTTTGCCTATTCTCGCAGTCAGGATGTCCAAAAACAGATGATAGCAGGAGAAGGTACACTGGCAAGCTAGCTTTGCACTGGAGCAAATGAATAGTAACACCTCAATGACAGGCTGACCGCTCCGTCTTGTCATCGTGTGAATTGTAAAGAAAGTCTCAAACAAACAAAAAAAAAAGAGAACAGAAAAAGAGAAAAGCTTTTTAGTAATAAAATCCTTTTGAAGACAGCTTTGAAGGGGAAATGAGGAAGAAAATAAAATTAAAGACAGACTTGAAATTGAATAAGTAATAATTAACATTAGGACTAGGTCATTAGGAAAAATCATAGTAAGCAAAAATGAGTAACCCCTTCCAGCTTAGCCCAACTAAGAGACCCTCTCCCTACATAGATAAGAACACCAGAGCATATCTTTAGGTCTGCAGCCCGCACATGCTTCTGCAATTCCTGTTCTTCTGATCTCCTTGGGTGTCCTCCTCAACCTTTTGACCCCCCTACCTTGGCTGCAAGGTTATAGAGTTAAATGACCCCGAAGCCCAAGATAGCAAAACCTGATTAACTGTCTGTATTCAAAACCTATTTCCTGCCTTGTTTTGTCCTGCCTCAAATTGCATAAAAGCAATGTGTTCTCTTTGTTCAGGGCTGGTGGCGATTACAGGCAGTGAGGCCACCGTCAGCCAGAGCTCCAATAAAGAAATTTTCTTGGCCGGGCATGGTGGCTCACACCTATAATCCAAGCACTTTGGAGGCCAAGGTGGGCATATCACCTGAGGTTGGGAGTTCAAGACCAGCCTGACCAACATGGTGAAATCCCATTTTTATATTAAAAAAAAAAAAAAAAAAGAAAGAAATTTTCTTGTGTCTCTTGGTCTCTCTGCACTTCCCAGCTTGAATTCCTGCAACATATTGACCTGAAATTCCCTGAAGCTAAGTATAAAAGTGGTCCTTAAACATATATTCTAAATGTGAATTAATAAAGTCAGACACACTGAGTATGCTAAAAATCCACTAATATAAGGAAAAGAATGATCATTTATGTAAATGTTATATTCATGTAGTAATCAGCTCACCTACAAAACAGCAACCAAAATCACATTTTTAAAACATCCTTTAATGAGCAACTATTATGTGCCAGGTGACATATAGTATTGCAGAACTTTCTCCTTAGTTCAGCTAAAACAGGGCTCTTGTCACATGACCAGGAAAGACTAGGCTCGTGGACACACAGAAGGGTGAGTAAAATGGAATTTATTGGGTGAAACGGAAAAAGGAAAAATAACTCTCAGCAATGTGAGAGAGGGTCCTGCTGGTAGGTTTCCCACCTCACAGATGGAATCTCAGGTCACCACACAGGAACAGGAGATGGCAGGCTTCTCTCCACTGCAAACAGTGCAAGCTTCCCAAGCCTCCACCCCTTCCTCCCAGTGTGCAGGTGGGCATTATTCAGAAAAAAATCAGTCGGGAAAGGGCAGGCTTCATCTGGGACAAGTAGTCCAATCTGTCAGGCTTCAAGCTGTTTTAGGCTTGAAGGCGGGGTTTCACCGGGGACCTTTGGCTGTCTCCTGTGTCTATCAATGGTAAGTGCTTTCTTTATGGTACTTCCCTTAAACTTCATTACTATAAAAGGAAAATATTACCCCTGCCCCATTTGTGCAGAGAGGAGATGCAAATTCAGGAAACTAATCAAAGAAGTTACTGAGCAAATAAGTGGCTGGCAAACAGAAACGTGCCAGACTCGCCGGACTCCAAGATTCTGCTTTTCCCACTAATTTTCTCCTTCCCAGATAGTCTCATTGAAGAATCATAGCTCAGCAACTTAGGTGCCTCTTTATACTTAAAGACCCTTTCCACTTCTAATAAAATGTATAGTTACTTTGGATTTGATAGGCTTCCCAGCTTTCACTTACATAGTTTCTGTTTCTACTAAACATGTACCTTCAGATAAAGGAACATAATCTGAAATAAAATTTTGGAATTTCAGCGGTGTTCTATAGGCATGGGAGAGTGGAATTTCTAGTGAAAAGTATTATTTATATGTTTGATGCATTCACCACCCCACCTAATTCCCTCAGGCTCAATTTCTCTGGAGTATTTACCTTCACTTGGCGGATAGTTACCCTTGTGTGCATTCCCACAGGTGACAACAAGCCTAATCCATCAAATTGTGGCACCTTCTTTGGTGAGTGAATAACAAAGATGATCCCAGCATCAACGAAACCAAGAGCTGGGCTATCAGTGAATGTCTCCTGAAACAAAAATACATTTTTGTACAAATTGCAAATTGACCATATCAGTTCTATACAAGTTTAGGATTTAGTTTCATCATCTTATGATAGCATTAGACTAATCCTAAATATTTTATGTTATATTTCAATCTCTTTTTGTGTAAAGTATATGAAAATTAAACATCTAAGACATACTTTATTAGTTGAACCTGTTAAAAGGAAAATATTTTGGGTCCCTTCAAGCTGGGAACTGCTCAGGGCAGTCCTGAAATAATTGAGACCTGTCTCATCATTTTTCTCAACTGACATCTGGTCACTATGAAGGGATCCTGAGTAAAGGGGACGTGACCTGCAGCAGCTAGCCTACGGGTGCTTGGTACCAGCTTGGGCACCTTATAGCCCAAACCAATAGGACGATTGCTGAAGTCCAGGACCTCTTTCCTCCAGGGATCCCTGATCTTCCAGTGTTTTTCAGTTGGGGGTCTGAGGTTCATTCACTGTTTAAAAAAACTCCTTTTTTTTTGTGAGAGTTTCCACTGGCTTCCATCAAGGAAGACAAGCCTGCCGGCTCCTGCCTCGGCAGAGAGCGGTTTTCAGCTTTGGCCCCACCACTAGGTAAGAAAACTGTTTTGGGATTCTGTCTTGCAAATTCTTTTTAAACAACTAAAGTTAGCATTAACAACCAACAGGTGTTAATTTCTGCTTACACTTAGAGCGCTCAGAAATCATAACATTTGTGTGATCAGTTAATTTTGCTTAACTGTTTCGTTGTTTGTTTCTATCTTGTTGGGTTTGTGTGTGCGTGTTTTGGCTCTTTTCCCTCATTGGATATGACCAACTCAGAACACTCTAGTGCATGAGTATGGAATTTTCCACTCCAAAGAAATAGAGGACCTTGCTCCCTTAAGCCTTCTGGGGCATTTTCAGGCAACTGAGAATCATATGAGCGTGTCTGGAAGGAATGCTCCCTAAGACGTGCAGTGGCTGTAAATAAATATCCACCTCAGAAGAACATACTTAGGGACTAATATCAGCTGGTAGGTGCATATTAGGAGCTGACTCCTCCTGCGCTTGAGCCCCTGACACACTGTGCCAGGTAGCTGCAACACAGGTGAACTAGACTCATTCAGTGGATAACAGCTTTGAAACGGTAGGTCTGCTAGCAGCACATTTTGGGTCTGACAGACATTGGTCAAATCCAAAGGGGAACTGGAAATGTTGGAGAATAAAGCCTCTGAAGTGGGAAGAAAACAGCCATCAGAAGAAAAAAGAAAAGAAAAGAAAGATTTTTGATTTTGACTACTAAAAGGACTTTATTTACATAACAAAGCCAACTTTTTGCCAGCCAGATCAAAACTGAAAGAGCAACGACTGTGCTCCTGAAATAGCAGCATTTTGTCCTAGGTGAAATATGGTAAGGAGATCTAAAAATATATTTTTTTAAAGGATCACAATGGTTCAAAATCAACTTAATTAAAAGGCTCACATCCAAGATGTGTCTATGTATGCATACATGTGTGCATGTTTGTATTTAAAAGGCCTTCAGGTTTTGGGGATTTATTTTTGTTTGTTTTCTCTCCTAAGATTTTGTTGTGTTTTTTTGAGCAAAAAAAATTTTTTTCTTCAGTTGACTGAATTCTGTTTTCACCTGAATTTTTATTAAAATAGTTATTGCAACAGAGGCTACTCTTGGGTTTTTAAGGAAAGGTGTAGTTTAGACACTCAGAAATGTCTTTGTTAAAAAAAATTTTAAGTTCACTGTAAAAGCATCACGTGATCTAACTTCAAAATAATTCTACTTTTTTTTGGAGACCCAGGATTCAATATGAGCTCTGCCCAGAGCTTAGAGATCCAGTTAAAATATAAGTAGTTTCTATCTAAATAAAATTGGTCTCCTTATACAATACTACGATATATTTCTATAATTTTAGGTTAGATTTGGCTTAAAGGAAAATAAAAGCGTCTCTCTCTAGCACCACCATATTTTTTTCTCTGTACCTTATTATATAAATTTTGCTATTTTATTTCCACCTGAGTTGTTCCTTTAATATGCAAATTTAACACTATTTAGCTAACAACTACCTAGGGTTGTAAAACAGGTTATTGAGAATCTAAAAGTCTAAGATAGGAAAAAAAAAATAACAAAAGGATCTTTCTTCGTGAATCTATAAAATGTACTTCCATTTGCATACCTAATATGTCTATGTATTTATATGTTGTGTACACAATGTTTCACTACTGAAAATATATTAAAAGGCTCTAATTAATTGGCTTAAAGAAAAATAAAAGTGTTTAAATCAAATCTTTTATCGGGAAAAAAGAAAGACTAGCTAAATGCTTTTTCAAGTTTATGTAACAAGTAAAATCTTTAATAAAAAAAAGCTAGCTTGAAAATTACTGGTAAAGTAATATCAGAAATGTCTTAAGAATTGCCGACATACATTTTTTTGTTTATATTTATTAATCAATCAGGCAATTTCAAACTTATCCCTGCCAAATGCTATAATGTTTCAAAATTTGGCATGGGGTTACAAAACTATAAACTCAGCCTCTAACAGAATGATCACTCCTTATATAATTTTTAATAAATAAGACATTGATATTGGTTTAATAAAAACAGCTGCATCTTAAATTTTGTAAGATTACCATAACTTCTAATCCTGTGGCTTTAGGCAGTCTAGTCTACAGGGAATAAGGAGGTTTGTTTGGGAACAGACTGTTACTGTCTTTGTTTCAAAGCTAAACTATAAATTAAGTTCCTCCCGAAGTCCAGGAATGAACAAGGACAGCTTGGAGGTTAGAAACAAGATGGAGTCAGTTAGGCGATCTCTTTTTCACTGCCTCACTTATACTTTTGCAATGGCAGTTTCACAATTTTAAATCATGACTGTCACAGTTTTCATAAATAATCTAGATGAACAATTAAAATTAAACAATTAGGTAAGGGATAAATACTTGTAGACAAACTTGTCATAATTTAGAATATAACATTATATTAAATAATAGATATTTCATTGTTTGGATTTTTTCCAATAAATATATATTATAGGAAAACATTCTTGCTAAAAAAGTGTGTCCTTTTTTTAAAAAGGTAAATAAATTTTGTCTAATTCAAAGCTTATTTAAAGGTGTATAAAACAAGGTAAAGAGAATAAGACAACAAAAAAAGATGTAAAGACAGTTACAAGAATAAAGAGGGGTTTTTTTGGTGGTAAAACAGCTTAAAGAGAAATAATTTTATATGAGAAAGAATCTTGTATGGTAGATTTATTCCTAAAATAAACTGACTGGTTATTTATGAAACAGAATATGTGGCCAGGAGCAGTGGCTCACACCTATAATCCCAGCACTTTTGGAGGCCAAAGCAGGCAGATCACCTGAGGTCAGGAGTTTGAGACCAGCCTGACCAACATGGCAACATTCCATCTCTACTAAAAATACAAAAATTAGTTTGCTGTGGTGATGGCACCTGTAATCCCAACTACTTGGGAGGCTGAGCTAGGAGAATGGTTCAAACCCAGGAGGCAGAGGTTGCAGTGAACTGAGATCACACCATTGTGCTCCTGCCTGGGTGACAGAGCGAGACTCTGTCTCCAGAAAAAAGAAAAGAAAACAAAACAAAAGAAAGAGAATATGTTCAGGACAAACCAGAGAGTCCAAAGCATGTCATGAATAATCAGTGTAAGTCACAATAAGAATTTATTTTAAAAAAACTTTAATATGAGGGCCGGGCGTGGTGGCTCACGCCTGTAATTCCAGCACTTTGGGAGGCTGAGGCGGGTGGATCACGAGATCAAGAGATCGAGACCATCCTAGTCAACATGGTGAAACCCCGTCTCTACTAAAAATACAAAAATTAGCTGGGCATGGTGGCACGTGCCTGTAATCCCAGCTACTCAGGAGGTTGCGGCAGGAGAATTGCCTGAGCTCAGGAGGCTGAGGCTGCGGTAAGGCGAGAACACACCATTGCACTCCAGCCTGGGTAACGAGAGCAAAACTCCGTCTCAAAAAAAAAAAAAAAACTTTAATATGATAAAGTTGTCATATTGTTATTAAGTTTTGGTTTGCTTAGGAAAAAAACAGATAAAAAACGTTTGTTTTAAAATTAAGGTTATTACATTCATGTATCTTTCTGTATGTGCTTTTAAAGTCTTTGTGACATTAAGTTACAGGGCTTTGACTCCTGGATCTAAAAAGGACACCAAGTCCTACTAAATCTTAAACACTGACAGCAATTAAAGCCTTATCTTCAGGCCCCATAGAAGATGCCAATCAAAATGAAATGCATTCCTGGCCAGGCACGGGAACTCATGCCTATAATCCCAGGACTTTGGGAGGCTAAGGTGGGCAGATCACCTAAGGTCAGGAGTTTGAGACCAGCCTGGCCAACATGGGGAAACCCATCTCTATGAAAAATACAAAAAAATTAGCTGGTGTTGTGGCATACGCCTGTAGTTCCAGCTACTTGGGAGGCTGAGGCATGAGAATCACTTGAACCTGGGCAGCAAAGGTTGCAGTGAGCTGAGATCATGCCACTGCATTCCAGCTTGAGTGACAGACTGAGGCTCCGTCTCAATAAAAAAAAATAAATGAATGAAATAAAAGAAAGAAAGGCAATCCTGTTATTTTCAACAGCAGTCCCCAACCTTTTTGGTACCAGGGACAGGTTTGGCAGGGGAGGGGTGAAGGGGGAGGGGATGGTTTCAGAATGATTCAAGTACATTACATTTATTGTGCACTTTATTTCTATAACTATTACATTGTAACATATAATAAAGTAATTATACAACTCAAAAAAAAAAAGAAATAAAATAAAAATAAAATGCATTCCTGAGACATAGGGCTAGAAATTAAAGGCCATTCAACTCCTCAAGACCTAGGCACTATTGAGGAAGAGATGAGTATGTGAGATTGTAATGGCTGATTTTAAGAGACAAAATAAATTCAGTTTCTCTATAAATTAATCATGAATGTCAAAGGCACACTAATGCAAAACCAGCATATGGACTCCTGTGTCAGATTAACAAGATTTTCTTGAAGCATTAACCAACTCCTTAATTAAAGGTCAGAAAGGTTATAAAAAGACTTATGGAACTTATAATTTATGATAAAGATTAAATTTTATAGATTGTTTACAAAATTTTGAATAACTAATATAATTGGCTTTATGCTGTTTTTAGTAGGGCTTCTTATTTGGAAAATTAAGTCTCCGCTCTCAAAGAATGAAGGTGTTCCTTTTTTTAAAAAAAAATCCTTGAGTTACCACTTTGGTTAAATGAATGATTTTATAATGTTCCTTAATCCTATTTCATAATATCAAGTGTTTTAAACCTTTGATATTTGACAGTCTTTCTGAAATCAAATTATAAATTATGTCTTCTAACCTAATTAATCGTTTAAGATATTAGCTTTCCTGAAGTCCAAAAATTACATAATTTGGCTTATTTGATATAAAAACTATACAGGAAGCATTATCAAATATGAAATGGTGTTTGGTTTTCTTTGGGCTGTATTTTTATAAATATGCTATTTGTATGTATTTCAGAATTATGGGAAACGCCTTAATTCTGATATGACAGTATATATTAATAATAATAATCTTTATATTAAAATTATTGTGTGCCATCAAGGTAACAAATTTCCTTGTCAATTGTGTCTTTGACTATGGCTTCCCTAAAATTTATTATCATCCATGAACAATTGTTGTCATGTTTTGGTCCTCTTTAGAAGGTGGTTTTATAATCAGCTATAAAATTATAACAGGTGCTCTTAAATGCAGGCTTTGATAACTTTAGAGATGGTAACATCAGAAAAGAGGAAAAACTTTCATGACTCATTGAGAGCTAAAATGTTCATGAGTATTAAGCAGAACAGGAATTAACTGCATGTACTGAACTCATCTTTTTGACTTTTTACTTAAAATATTTGCTGATCCTTTGTTTCGTTTTTCAGAGTCTTATTTTGTCTCGAGCTGCTGATAGCTTTTAACAATTTAGTATACTTCTATGAACAAAACGTAGAGCATATTTTATTTCTCTGCCTGATTTCTCCAGAATTTGGAAACTATTTGTGAGTATTCTTAATTTATGGAAAATACAGTTATTAGCATAAGTGCAATAAAAATCTGTTTTCAGATGGCCAGATGCAGTGGCTCACACCAGTAATCCCAGTACTTTGGGAGGCCTAGATGACCGGATCAGGAGGTCAGGTGTTCATAGACCAGCCTGATCAACATGGTGAAACCTCATCTCTACTAAAAATACAAAAATTAGTCGCCTGTGGTGGTGCATGCCTGTAATCCCAGCTACTCAGGAGGCTGAGGCAGGAGAATTGCTTGAACCTGGGAGACGGAGGTTGCAGTGAGCCAAGATTGTGTCACTGAACTCCAGCCTGGACAATAGAGACTCAGTCTTAAAAAAAAAATCTGTTTTCATTTGTAACAGGACACAATTGGAGAAACTGGTTATTTTACCAATGCTTTGACTCAAATGGTGTGCTTTCCTTTAAGGAATCAAACTTGACTCATGAAACCAATAATTTCCTTGGAAAAACTGACCTCATATTTTGTGTACAGGGTCCCCATCCAGGGTTTCTGCCCTGGGGTACATAAAGGATATCACTTTCTGAAAGGCCCAGAAGCTCCAGGTTTACCTTGGAACCTCAAGTGGAGAGGAAATTTATCCATCATAGATATGTGATGGCACAAATCCATAGCTGGGCTCAGCTTTAAAAAAATCTTATCTGAGATTTCTTCTATGGAACAAGGTGCCACCAAAGGCAATTTAAAAGCCTATGTTAAAAATAACTTCTCCCTGCACTGTATACAAATAATTTGATGAAGTAAAATAAAGCAAAATAGTCCTATCATGATTTGTATTTGGCAAAAATGGGAAAGTGAAGAGAGAAAAATTATGTTTCAAAAAGTGTAGTACATATATTGTTAGATTATAGTCTTGACTAGTGTTTTTCAATTTTTGTTATTTTCTAGTTTGGACCAAATTCTAATTTTTCTTGGCTATGAGTCTTCAAAATAATGTTTCTAATTTTTTCTTTCTTTATTCCCCCATTGTTCCTAATTTGGATGACTAAAATCTAAGCTGTGCTTTCTTAAAGCCCTGCAAACTGAAGCCAGACAACTTAAACTTCAGAAGAAAGTAATAGCAACCTATTTTCATACATCAGCCACTTTTCATACCTGCCTTACTGAGGTATGGACTTCAAAGTAATGTAGGCTTTATTAATTTTTCTGGGATTGTTCTTTCGTTTCTTGTTGTTTTTCTCCCTTCCTCCTCCTATTTTCTCTTCATAGAACATGGAAGACTTCACAATCTGCCAAAAATCAGCTTGCGGGACCTACCCGTCTAGTAATAAACCGTCCTATCCATGAGAAATCAGAAGAAACCTAAGACCAGAGACTCATGTTCTCCTAAAATACTTTCTCCTAAAGATTTTCTTAAAAGCGAAGAGGGAATGTGAAAGGGAATTATCTTGGACCCCTTCAAACTGGGAACTGCTCAGGGCAAACCTGCCTCCCATTCTATTCAAAGTCATTTCTCTGCTCACTGAGATAGATGCACATTCTGACTGCCTCCTTTGAAAAGGCCTATCAGGAACTCAAAAAAAAAAAAAATGCAACCAAATTTCTTTCACTTATATGTGACCTTGAAGCCCCCTCCCTGCCTCAAGTTGTCCCCACCTTTCTGGATAGAACCAATGCACTTCTTAGATATATTAATTGATATCTCATGTCTTCCTAAAATGCATAAAACCAACTGTGCCCTGACTACCTTGGACTACCTCAAGACTTCCTGAGGTTGTACCATGGGCACCCGTCCTTAACTCTGGCAAATAAACCTCCTAAAATGATTGAGACCTGTCTCATTGTTTTTCTCAATTGACAAATCATAGCTCAAGACCTCTATAGTTTTCCATAGATCACATTTCATCTTAGATAGGTGCAGGTAAGTATTTACAATTACTGTTAATTATCTTGTTTCCTCTGGCCTTCTCTTCACCTAGGTGTCTTATACTTGCTTCCTTCTTGGCTGTTTTCTTTGACTCATTTGCTTAGAAAATCATTTTACCCCGTTTATTTTGCAATTAAAACCCCTGACCTTATGTAAAATTCAAATTCATTTTCCCATTACAGTGAAGATTTACACTATCTCTTTAACACTTATGTTCTTTTTAATAAATCTTAGATGAAGAAATTTAAGACTAAACTGCTGGTAACTTTGTCATTAGTTATAATTTTAAGCTATAGGGAGAAGATACAGGCTTAAGAATATAAAGAATATAATCTGTGAACTGGTCAACTGCATATGTAATTAAATTTAATAAACAATAAATATTATATTTGTAATTCAGAACTCTGTTTCTCCTGGCCCTTTTATAACCCTCTAAGAAACACTTAACTGCCTAGTCTGGAGAAATATGTCAGTGTTATTTACTTATGAGACATTGCATTGAATTTGTAGATTTTCATTGCATTCTAAAATATTTGGAAAATTCTAGTTTGTAAAAATTTGATAATGTTTGAACTGACCATATGGCTAATACGTGAATGAGTCAAAAGTATTAATCAAATACATTATAAGTATGAGTAGGTATATTCATTAACGTTGGCAGTGCTATGTTTGGACAGAAAGAAAAATATCTTGAATGGGATACAAAAGGAAGTTGTGAAGAGTACCTTACCAAAAATTCTTTAAAAGTAGCCAATGGCATCATTCACTTGGATTGGGAGGTGAGTGCAGGTACACCAAGTTTATTTTTCATTTTTGTCATTAATTGTATGATTTTTGGATACTTAATTCATCAGCATTTCAGAATCGTCATTTATAAAACCATGATAGTAAAGTAGATTGCCATAAATGTGTAATACTGGAAGTGGTTATGCAAGACAGAAGGTCAGAATTAACCTAGGGTGGGAGCTATACCAGGAACCCTTGAAGATAACACCACTGCATTACTTAGATGTTTGAACATCTGCCTCCCAGGGCTAAACACTTAGAACTTATTAGGTCAATTACAGCTTTCCAAAAGCTAGGGTAGGACAGTCTATTTGTATAATATTCTTTGTATAACAATTAGATTTTCTATCACTTTTCCAGATATGCATTCTATGGTTTGTCATATATATATGTAGAGTTTTTTTCTAAAACATATTGTCATATTTACATAAACATAGTTCTAAAATTATTGTTAAATGCATAGAGTTTTCTTAAAATATCTATATACATTGCAACTTAGGATCTCTGGGTTTCCTTACTTTGTGGCATAAACATTTCCTGGAGTCACAGTAACTTAAGTCAGTAGGATAGCTAAAAATCTGCAGTTTATGCCTTAAAATTTGCCTGTTTAATTTCTAAGTCGATAATTATATAAAATCCATAGGAGTCTAGACTAAATTCACAAAAATTGAAAAATATCCAATGTGTGGGAGCCATCTGACATGGCAAAATAGCCTGATCAAATTTTTTGAAACCACCACCCATTCTTGTTTTTCTTTAAACTGGCTAGGTTGAAGAAAATTCAGTACCTGATTCACATTGAAGAGCAAGCGCAAGCCTCTTCCAGAGACACTCACTTTTCTCTTTGTTTGGATAGTTTCACCGTGATTAAAAGTAAAACAATTTCCATATTCAGTGAAGACATGTGCAAAATCCTCCAATATATAAATAAACCAAAAAAAAAAAAAAAAGCATCAATTTGATATTTTTGTCACTTCTAAAGTTTAATTTCTATAACTTTTTCTTCAAAAGTACAAATATCTAACAAGACTGCAGAAATATCAGAGAGATAGTCTGATTTATATGTATATTCAGTGATAGTTTTCTTTTTTCTGGTAATACGCATTTGTCAGCTTGCATGTGATTATTTAAAGGAGACATTTTCACATAAAATTAAGCATGTATTTCACAACATTTTAAAAAATTACTTGTTTTATATTTTCCTGAAGAGGTATGGAAAC
Organism: Sapajus apella; assembly: GCF_009761245.1. Taxonomy (NCBI): domain Eukaryota; kingdom Metazoa; phylum Chordata; class Mammalia; order Primates; family Cebidae; genus Sapajus; species Sapajus apella. Next base: position 9,292,974 of record NW_022437007.1, on the reverse strand, counting down.
ATGTTTTTCCCTGTGGAGCACTACTTCAGCATCCTTTCTTGGAGGGGCTATGCCTTCTGCAACCTGCATGCTCAGTGTAGCAGTCAATCACATAACTCCGTTCCCTTGACCCTCCTTTTCCAGCCACTACAGAGGCATGCATGGGACACAAGTTGGGCCAAGCTTAAACCTCACCATCTTGCCTCAGTGGTTGGTTCAAGAATTGATATATAGGGCCAGGCGCGGTGGCTCACGCCTGTAATCCCAGCACTTTGGGAGGCCGAGGCGGGTGGATCACGAGGTCAACAGATCGAGACCATCCTGGTCAACATGGTGAAACCCCGTCTCTACTAAAAATACAAAAAATTAGCTGGGCATGGTGGCACGTGCCTGTAATCCCAGCTACTCAGGAGGCTGAGGCAGGAGAATTGCCTGAACCCAGGAGGCGGAGGTTGCGGTGAGCCGAGATTGCGCCATTGCACTCCAGCCTGGGTAACAAGAGCGAAACTCTGTCTCAAAAAAAAAAAAAAAAAAAAAAAAAAAGAATTGATATATGTCCCAAGTTGAGCTAATCAGAGTCTTCAGTGAGATTATTAAGTGGATACTGGAGTGCTAAACTCTGATAATGAAAGTCTAGGGGGAATCAGCAGCCATTCTGGCGAAGTATGGGGAGAACTCATACAGAAAGAAGCCAACCAGAATTATGAGGTGGAAACAAAGTCAGAATGTTAAAGATGGTCTTGGAGTCCGTTAGTTTAGCATTTTCTGAAGCCAGATCTACTCTTGGAGTTCCCACTTAATTAAGCCGACTCATTCTTTTACACTTCAGCTTACTGTAACAGAAATGGGATTCTGTAACATGCAACTGAAAAAGTCATCCCTAACACGAAATTTCTTGATGGTAAGTTAAACATGTTGGTAAATAAAAACAGCATAGGAAAGCATATTTTCCAAATTAACAGTTTAGACCAAAACCTCACCTCTGTGAAGTGTCTCTTAGGCATTACTTTACTGCTTACTGTGTGCTAAGATGGCCTACCAAAAAGATAAATTGTAACCCAGAACCAAGAATTTGTGGTTTACTTAGACTCCCCTAACAACCCAGGCTACAGAATTGCTGATACAAGAAATATGGCATCAAATTGCCTACATACTTCCTTATTAATAGATTACAGATATATCTAGTACTTTATCTTAAATGTAGATTAATTTTATAAACAATAATAACATGATTTCATATTTGTTATGTATTTGTTTTGTATTTGTATTTGTTATGAGTGAATGTATATTATATATAATTATGTTATTATATATAATATATGATTATAGTGTATATAATGTTCATAGTTAAATGCTGGAGTCCTCTTGTTTTCTGTAGCCTCTAATGCAATACCGAAAGAATAAAACCAGAGTGATGGATACTTGGTGAGTACAAAAATGCTATGTTGGAATAGGTTGTTTGTTGATGAATGAAAAAAATTAAAATATCCTTTTGTGTTAAATTGTTTTTCTTTTGGAAGGACTATGCTATAAGAAATGCAATAAAGCTTTCTCTTTTCTTTCTTTCCTTATCTAACTGCTTGAAAGAGGAAATTTGTCTCGTGTATTCCATACCCCCGATATCATAAGGCTGAGCTAGTGAAATAGAATCTTTAAGCAAATTTGGATTGATTCACCATGGGAGTAAATGCTGTGGGAGCTCAATGTGAAACAGTACAGTAAAAGGATTTATTACTTTGATTGTAGTTGAAGAAATAGCAAATCATTACCTTTGGGCTGCATGGCTTTCCAAAAAAATCACAGTCCAACAAAGTGCTATTGTTGAGATAAAAACCTTTGTTCCTGATAAATTCTGCAATGCTGAAGTTTTGGTGACTTGCAACAAAATCAGTAGCTTCTCTAGAATCAGTGGAATTGGCAGTAATTTCTTGAAGATGGAGGACTTTGGATACAATATGCCATAAGAAAATAATAACACCAAATTTGGCTACAGCATCTGTTTGGAACCTATTAGCAGGAATGAAGGCAATAGTTAGAATAATGAAAACTAGTAATTATCTAGAAGACAGAGACCAACATCTAGATTCTATTAGCTTCTTCTTATCTTCTACACTCTTCCTTATTTGCCGGACATTTAAGCAAAATTTGATTCCTAAGAGGTCTTTGACCCATTTGCAATTAATCTTGGTTTTGAACATGTGGTTTCATTTACTAGACTATTCCCCAGACCTTGATCTGGATGTCACCTAATGAAGCTTCAAGATTCAATTTAAAGGAAGAGGTGGAATTATTAAGAGTGCATTTAGGAGTCAAATTTCCTGTATATGGCCTTGTCCTGAGTCGGCTTAGCTAAATTAGAACTACATTTCCCAGCATTCCCATCTTGTATATATGTGAATTTCACTGTTGGGTAGGAGTTGTGGTAGCTCACACACATCCATCTACTGACTCAACTTGCTGATATCAGGCAGCAGCTGGGACCACAGCTCCTCCAGCTCTTTTGTGACCTATTTCTTCAGCTTCTTCAAATACTAGGTTAGGTAAGAGTGCAACCTGGTAAAGATGACAGCTATCCTACATGTCACTCACACTATCAAAATTGGAGGTAGTGAAAAAGAGACCTAAATTTCTAGCTTGTATGTTTCCCCCACTTCATATCTATTTTCCCTTATAACTGCTGGCCCTTCTGACTTCAGTCCCAGCACTAGAAGCAGGCGAAAAACTTAGAAATACTGCTTAACCAGCTAGTGCAACAAAGTGGGGCTTAATCCCTAGAAAAAAGCCCTTTATTCTGTCATTCATGGTGATTCTTTTTCTCCAGTTAGGTTCTAATTGTTACAACCACTTACTGGTATAACTTAACAAATTTTTAAAATTTCCCTGTGACTTAAGTTTCTTCTCTTGTAAAATCTATATATATATTAATATAACCCGCCTCAAAGTGTTGTTTTAATGATTGCATTAATTGTTTTTCTTAACATTTTTAGACAGCTGCCTGAGATATAGTGAGTGTTAAGTAAGTATTTTTTAAATAAATGACTCATTCTGGCAACCAAAGCAGAAGTAATCTATTTAACTTGACGACTGTATCACTTTCTAATTCTCTTATCTTGTGGAGCAATTTTGCCTTGCATTCCATATGGTTCTTTATTTGCATGCCTTCCACTCCTTTACAAACATGATCAGGGCTTTCATGTTTTGGTTATTATACATTTTGAAACTGAACAAATGTTGTCTACTTGAATTGACTGCTAAAAGCATAGAACAGAAAGTATATTCCACTCTTGGCAAGTATAAGGGATATGTGGTTTGTGTGTCATGCCTGAACCTGTTTTGTGTAGCAGATTTTGTTTTCATTTTCCTTTATATTATCTTGTTTAATATATAAATATATATATATATGTGTGTATATATGTATATACATATACATATAGAAAGAGAGGGAGAGAGAGAGAAGGAAATAAAAATATTTACTCTAAAATATATTTTTTGACATATTTGGAAATGGCTGCCACAGGGTCGATAACAGAAGTGGCCTTGCAGAGGTGTCTTTTATGTCTATATGTCTTTTATGAGGAAAATGTGCATCTGTAGAATATGTCCATTAATTCAGCCAGGCCTCCTCTTGCGAGACATTTGCTAGGTGTAGGAGAGATTGAGATTCTAACACCTTTAAAAGTCTAAAAAGAGACATTTGCCATCTCTCCTCTCTGAAGAAGTCTTCTCTATAGCAAGGTCACCCTTGCCAGTCAAGCCTCTTCCTTTCTCCCTTCTATAACCTATATAACCTGTCTTGCCATTAAAACTTACTTTTGGCAGTTCTCTGAGCCTGCATTCTTCCTGTAATCTGAAGATGGTAAATAAGCCTCTGTCTCCGTTTGGCATGTTGGGCTTCATTCTGAAGGCTCATGTGTATACACATTAAATATCATTATAAGCCTTTTCTTCTATTAATCAATCCACCTCATGTCACTAATTTTTCAGCAAATCTTTAGGGGGCCAATATCCATCGCCCTCACAATATATACATATAGTTTTTCTTTCAAATTCAAGTCATATTAAATCCTTTCTTAAACAAGGTAGAGCATACACAAAACACAAAAATAGAGAAACAACCTCAAGCCAACATTACATACCCTATAAGAAATGAAAAACTGTTTTCATAGTCAATATCTATATTATAGCTTACTTAACTGGCTCTGATCCTTGCAAAGCCAGTCCAGGTCCTAAAACTCTGTATATGTATATATCCACCTCTGACTTCCGGATTCCAAGGCACTCTTAGTCGTCTGTCATGGTAGTATTCTGTCTAACCACAGTGCATCTAATAACCTTGCTTTTCTTGGTCAAAAATATTTCTTGGATCTTTAAGGAATTAAGAGTTTACATCAGCAAAAGATTTTGGCAGAAGCGCAGTGTAAACCCCATATACCTTCAAGCTACTCCAGGTTTCCAACTCCCCTTGACTGACAGGTTTCCAAAAATCTGCTCCTACAACCGTGAAACCTTGCACAGGCAGAGGCAGTACTCCCTGACACATGTTCATCTGATTATATGCAAAATGATTATGCAGAGAAATAAAGGAATTACTATACAGCTAGTGCTCGACTTACGACCACGATTGGTTCCAACAGACCGGTCGTAACACGATTTGGCCATAAGTTGAGTAGGCTATATGTACAGTTGAAATGGTGCACGCAGAGATGGTAGTGCTGCCGGAAGCTGGTCCGCACTGTCGTACGCCCAGCTGGGCAACGTTTGTGCTGCCAGATGCGGAGCAGTCGTGGCTAGCGATTGTGGTCGTAAAGTAGAATGGTCATACATTGCATAGGTCGTAAGTCGATCAATACCTGTACATGTGGGAGGAATGAATACAATCTCCAAAAAGGTCAAATAGGAGGGCATCTTAAAATATTGTTAAGCTTTTAAAAATTATATTAATAATATTTGAGATCATGAGAATAATTTATATACGTGAATTAAATTTAATAAAGCCTAACAATGCTGGGACCAAGGAAGAAAATTTTTATTTCAAGAGATACTGTTTTGCATAAAACAAAAATGTTTTCCACTGAGTTTATTTTCAATTTTATTTTATTTTTTGAGACAGGATCTCAATATGTTGCCCAGATTGGAGTGCATTGGCACAAACATGGCTTATTGCAGTATTGAACATCTGGGCTCAAGTCATCCTCCCACCTCAGCCCCCCACGTAGCTGGGACTACAGGTGTGCACCGTCATGCAGAGCTAATTTTTGTATTTTTTTTAGAGACAGAGTTTTACCATGTTGCCCAGCCTGGTCTCAAATTCCTGAGCTCAACAAATCTGTCTGCCTTGGCCTCCCAAAGTGCTGGGACTACAGGCATTAGCCACTGCATCTGGCTTATTTTCAATTTTAATTTGAACTTCAAAACTCTTCTAAGTTCTCCTTTCAAAAACCTTGCTTAGCTAGAATTTGCCTTACTCTTTAACCCACCGGGTACAAGGCTAGTAGAAGAAAATAACAATAAAAATATATTAATTTGTTTAAACAACTTAACATCTGGTAATCGATTATCAAATCTTTCCCTCTTATGCATATTAGTGGTTCTAAATGTGCTTCTCCAAATTATATGACCCAAATGAGTAAGTTTCCTCTAAAATCCAAGTTGATGCCTGACTCAGGCCTTATTTGAGTCCTGCTGAAACAGATCCATTTCTCATATTTATAGGAAATGTACATTTTACAGATAATTTTGTGGAAAAGGAAAATGAGGAACAATGTTTGCCTTTTGTATTCTTCTTTGAACAAATTTTAACATCTTACCATTCTGTAACTAATAAAACCTTTAATATGTCTTTATATTTATATGAGAAGCAATGATTTTTACCTTCAGTTGAAAATCCTTGAACAATTTTTTTCTTGCATCAAACAAATTTGAAATAAACAAAAAATTCACAGTGATGATAAACATGAAGACCCAGTACCTGAGTTACTCATAAACAATGGATCAAATAGCATCAATAGTCACTATAGTCAGTTATTATTTCTGATTTTAGTGGAAGAAATAAAATTCTGAAGTTTTTCATCAAATGAATAGAAATTTTTGATGAATTTTGTGATAAAGATATTTTAGTGAAAATTTTAGTCACAAAGACATTTGAAAAGCACTAGAATTGATACCAAAGAATCAAGTCACAAAATATTATTACAATTTCTGGAATTTTTGTGAAATGTGACTTTTTATGAATTTTTGCCAGTTGTATTGTTAGGAGTTTGTCTTTCTGTTTGTACAACCATTGCTTCATGTGAAAAGAACCTTTAAAAACTAAAATTAATAAGTATTCTTTAATCAACTACAAGTAAGAATAATCTGGCTGTGCTATGGAACATGAATATATGGATAAAATTAATTTTGATGAAGTCATTGACAAATATTCACAAAGAAAGGCTAAAAATAGAAACACAATGTTGTTATTTATTTCTGTGTAAAACCAAAGAAAATGACTGAGGCAAGCCTCAATCATTTTAGAGGTTTATTTTGCCAAGGTCAAGGATGAGCCTAGGGAAAAGAAACAAAATCACAGAAATATCTGTGATTCATGCTTTTTCCAAAAAGGGTTTGGGGACAAAATATTTAAAGAGAAAAGAGTGGGCAGTAGAGGGAAAAGGGAAGAACAAAAAGGGGAAGGTAAATAATAGAAGCGAGCAGTTGCATTCTTTTGAAGCTTTGATCAATTTCACTGAATTTACATTTTACCTGTGAAAGAAGTGGGTGGAGGAATAGTTAACTATTGTTTGCCTAGTGCTTAGTGAATCTCTATTTTTATATAAGATTAAGTAAACATAGAGTAGAGGAAGAAGTCAAACATGCATTTGCCTCTGGTGAATGGAGGGATGACTTCTAGTTCTGCCTTTGTCCTGTAGCTGTGTAAATAAGCTGTTGATTTGTTTTCTCAGGGTGAAATTCAATAGAACTCCATTTTACCGTGAGGATGTTGGGGCCCATAAGAGATTTCCTATGAGAAAATTGTAAGAGGGGCCCTCTGAGATGGTATGTACCTTCTATCTTTGTGGTTATCTATTCCAGAACAAAATGGGAAGCAGTTGTGTGAGACTCAGTCCCCACACTTAACTTTTCCCTTTGGCATAGTGAGTGGGGGTCCTGAGATTTTATTTTACTTTCATGATTGGAACAGACTTAAAGAGCTTCTTCTGGTTTTTAAAAAAATATGTTAGTGTCCAAAAAGTATTAATGTATTACTTTTCCTTATTTTTTTGTATTGTTTATTTTATTTTTTAACATTTTTATTGACATGAATATACATAGGCCATTTTTATTATTTGTGTGATTTCATGACTATTTCCAAAACTAATTTTGTCATATAGAGGAGGAGGGTATTAAAAAACGATCTCTGACATACACTGGGTATAGGCTCCTGGTACTGATTGTGAAAAGTAAACCCCTTCTGTTAATCCAAAGTCACTTGGCAAAGTTTCCTCATCTTAGGTGTCCATTTTCTACTCACAAAGTGGTTTAACAAAAAGAGTATAGAAATTGGGATTCTATCAGCGGACCTCTTTCCAGTTTCTAACTTGTTAAACTCTAAGTAAATTACAGTGCTAAGCTTTATTTTTTTTCAAGTGAATAGGAGACAATGCAACTTAAAACAATGGTCTTCAAACTAGAATGTGCATATGTCTGAGTGTTCTCCTGCACAGATAATTTTACAGAAATACATTTTCCCATCCTCTTTTCACAGTGGTTCTCCCATATATAAAAAAGTGTTAACCTGTTACCCATCACAAATCTTAGCATAGAATGTATACTGCTGTGTAACAACCTCAGGGCTCCTAACATAGGCATACAAATTATATATTGCATAAGACACCTTTAGGAATTAATCAAAGCTCCTAAAATCTCATCTTACCCTGCCATATACATATTCATAGCTAGGGTAAAGTTTGGTGTTAGATAGAGGGTATTTGGCCCTTGTTTAAGAGTGAATTGACAAAGTCTTAAGTAGAATAATAAAATTTGTTATTTTAAATGTAACTGGAGTATTTGTTAGGACTTCCAGATTTTTGGTTATTTGAATACAGTCCACAGATAAAAATTTTAAATAATTTCTACAGGTGTATTTTAGCCAATAAAGTAGTTAAAATTTTATGTAAATATATGAAATATTCATTCCTATTACAGTAAATTTTTATACTGTTTTATCTCATAAATATAATAATATGCAATATGTTTGTGATAATATAATTTGATAATACAACATTTTTCATCTCCTAAAAATAATAAATAAATATACTTAGGATTATGGCTAACAAGGTAGACATATGCAAGTTGCATATATAAGTTAAAATACACAGCTTTTCTAATTTTGTTTAGATAGCACATTAACTAAAATGTTTGAAGATCATTGGCTCTAAGAACTAGAAAATATCTTGAGTTATTTTCCTGATCTGTCATTAATTTGCTGAGAAATGCTGAGTATGATGTTTACATTGGGAATCCAAGTTATCTATCTATTAAATTAGACATTGGGAGTTGGAGCTATCTCTAATGCCTATAAACTGATATTGTCTTAGTTCTTTGTTCCCCAAGGAAGAATAATTTTCTTATAATTAAGAATTTTCCTGTTCTACCATTATAGCCTCTAAAATATTAAATCTTCTTTTTTGTTGGTCCGGGTACTTATTATATCTGAGTTAGGATATACTATCATTTTTTTTAAATGTCATCTAAGGCAAAATTTATAATCATTGATTTGAGATTTGAGTTATGCAAAATGGATTAGGTTTTCAGACCAAAAGTTATAAAAGTACTTGGATCATAGGCTATTAGAGAGTTTTGAACATCTTTTTCTTAATTTAGCTGTTTATAGTTACTACTTTCCCTATAAGCACTGGTTTAGCACTGGTTTGGTGTGTTGTGTCTTCATTTTCATTCATCTCAAAGTATTTTCTAATTTTCTTTGGGATATCTTCTTTGACTTGTTTGTTATTTAGGTGTGCATTGATTAATATATACACATTTGTGAATATCCTAATTTTATTTTGATTATTGACCCTTAATTTCATTCTATTGTGATTGATAAGTGAATAATTTAAAATATTTTTAACCTATTTTATTTTGTATGTGGCCTTGTAGATGGTCTATTCTAAGAGAATGTGCCATGTGCACATGAGAAGAATGCATATTTTGCTGTTGTTGAGTAGAGTGTTCTAAAGATGTTTGCAAAGTCTAGTAGGTTTACAAGGATATTTAAGTCTTCTATGTCTTCTATTTCCTTGTTTATTCTCTATCAATTTATTCTATTTATTACCGAAAGTGGGGTATTGAAAAATCTAACTATATAGGTTAACTTATATCTTCCTAATAGACTGATCATTTATGCAACATAAAATGAGCATTTTTTAAATGTCAAGTAACATATATTGCTTTAAAGTCTACTTTGTCTGAGATTAGGATATCTACTCCAGCTTTCTGATGGTTGACATACCTTTTTCCATTCTTTTACTTTTTACCCATTTGCATCTTCAAATCTAAATTGTGTCTTCTATACACAGCATATTGTTGGATCTTTCTAAAATAATCTATTCTGATAACCTCTGCCTTTTGATTGGATTGTCTAATCCATTCCAATTTAATTATTAATATAGTTAGATTTGCATCCACCATTTTACTTTTTGTTTTCTCTGTGTCTTATACCTTTTGTCTTAAATATACCTTGGCTTGTGGCAGGATTATATCAATCTCTACTTCTATTTCGCATGGTCTTTTTCTGCTGTATCTCTGTGTGTTCTCTCCTCTCCTTATAAGAACTTCAGTCTTTGGATTTAGGGCTCATCCTAATGCAGTATAACCTTAAATTATCTAATTATATTTGTAATGACCCAATTTTTAAATATGATCACACTGAGATTCCAGTAGACTTGAATTTGAGGAGATGCTATATAAATGTTTGCTTTTTAAAATAAATATTTTTCCATCAGTTATGGTTGGTTTTGGATCACTCTGAGGTTCCAGAAGACTTGAATTTGAAGGTACTATTTAAATGTTTGCTTTTATAAAGAAAAGTTTGCTTTTTAAAATAAATATTTTTTCACCAGTTATGGTTAGTTTTGGAGGAGACAGAGTGTACGGACTTCCTCGATTTGCCATTCTGGAAGTAATGTCTACATTTTCTTTCAATCAAGGATAACTGCAACCAATCGTTGTTTTTGTTAGAACACATGCTACTTAAAATAGTATGAGGCAATAGTATTGAAAATGATTTTTTGGGGGGGAAAGATTGATTTGTTTTGACTTTTTATGACCTTGACACATATCTTGAGTTCTTGAAATACTGACAATCATACCAATAAGCTGTAACATCTACTATATATTGAGCACCAGTTCTAGAAGTCCCCATAGGAATGAAACGCAATGGAATACTTATCACCTTATCTGATGTAACAATAAATGTAAGAAGTAGATGATATTATCTCATTTTCTAAATATAAAAATCAACACTAAGAAGGCTGAGTGACTTGCCTAATAACTAAGTGATGTGTCTTAAGAAGCCTTCCCTTCCCAGCAAAAATCCTATGTGTGATCTTTTAGGCTTCACCACAGGCAATTACAAAGCTTTGCCTGAAGCCTAGTGTTGGCCAGTTGCTCTCCTCTAAGAAGATTTGTTGTACAGTCAATGGACTACAGTTTTCTGGAATGAGTTGCAATCAAGGACTCAAGACAGTGGCAGTAGATCATTGAATCAAATGTAACTCTCTTCTGAGTTCAGGGCTCTGTGCAACTGCACTGATCACAGACTCATGGAGTTAGCCTTGCCTCTACTATGTTAAATAGCTCATCAGGTACACTAGAAAATTTTGTATCTTTATGTGTTTGCACAAGAGTTCTCTCTTCCAGTTCTTCTTCAAGCCACTTAGAAAGCTCTAGTCATCTTTTAATACCCAGAAGATTTCCATAACATCCAAGATGTAGACTATTAATCTGATCTGTAGGATTTCAGAGCCCTTGCACATTGTTTTATTTTACTGTGTAATTACTATATTGCATTGTGATTGTTGATGTTTCTCTTTTCTGCTAATTAATGAACTTCTAATATGCAGGGATCAAGTTGTTTACATTGGGCCAGACACAGTGGCTCACATCTCTAATTTCAGCACTTTGGGAGGCCAAGGCGAGTGGGTTGATTAAACCCAGGAGTTTGAGAACAGTTTGGGCAATGTCGTGAAACCCCATCTCTTTTACATCTATTTAATGACAGGATTTGGAATGTTACCTAGAATACAATTGTGGAAGGAAGAAAGAAAAGACAGAAAATAAGTGAAAGAAGAAATTAATAAACTTCTTTGCTCCCTTAAATTTGTACTTTTAGGTGCAATTTAAGAACTCCAGTGGTTTTACTATGTTAATTTCCACATGAGAAAATTTTTTGTCAGTCATCCAAGAAAGATTAGGGTAGTAAATTTATACAAACAAATTATTTTTTAAAAAGTAATTTTTACCTGTTCAAATTACAAAATGTTACAGCTGGGAACTCCATCTTTTCCACATACTGAACCTCAATAGATGTTGTGGTTGGCCATGTGAAGTAGTTGACCAAGCGACTGTAGATCTGCCATATCACAAGTGCGACTGAGCCCAGGACCACCACCAACCAGAGCACCTTGCGAATTTTGCTCTGGTTCTGAACAATATTGTGTACCCCATGAAAGGAAGTGGAGATGGCAAAGTCATGGTCAAACTTCTTTCGGTCAGTGGGCGATGGCAGCGGTTTCTTTGAAAGGCAAAGCTTTATCTTTTCTAAGAATCCTTAAGGTTTTGCCCATAAAATAATTAAACAAAAAAAGTAATTAGTTATGAAACCTTAATGCTATCTGTAAAAAAAACACAACTTACATAAATTTAAACAGGTGACTCTTTTTATGTCTAATTCATAGAAACTAAATATTCATCTTTTGTTGCATGATTTATTCAGGAATGAAGAAGTGTAAGTGTTGGCTACATGAGTTTATAGAGAAGATGCTAATGCTATTTATAGAATGCCTATTATTAATTTAAATGTTTTAATAGCATGATATTAATATTTGACTTCCAGCTTTAAAATCAATGGGTTGGTTGCAACAACTCATAAACTTTAAATATTAACTCTTATATTTAAAATGCTCTTTCTCTCCGAAAGTCCTCTAGAAGTCATGAACAAAATCAGGTTTATTCCTTTGATAGTCATAAGTGTGGCTAAAAGTAATTTGTTCTTAACTAATGTTTGTCCTATGATGGTATAATTTATGGCAAATGTAACTTTCATTCTTGTATTCTTTAATGTACAATTATTTTAGTTCTTGTTCCTTGTTTAGTCAGAATGTTTAGTATTCAGTTGTAGTATTAGTTAAGTAATCTATTTTCAACCTCTTCAGGAAATGAATTCATCCTTTCAAGCCTATCAGGAATCAATCAATAATATTTATCGATATTCATTGGTAAGAACCAGGGAAGGTAACACTATATTTTTTGGCAATATATAATACGTTCAGAATTTCATTTTGATGAAATTTCTTTCCATTTGTTCATAGGAGAAGAGGCAAAGAATTTCTCTGTTGAGGGAAAGGTGCAATACAGTTAAGAGCATGAGATGGGCTTCACAATGGAAGATCACGCTTCTGGTCCATTCCTTTCCTCTTATAATCTGCACAATTTTAGCCAGGTTTCTTAGTCTTATACCTTTTCTGTCAAATGGCAGCAATGGTATCTGGCTTATGAGTTTGTAGTATTAAATATGATAATACCTGGAGAGAGTGTAGCACATTATCTAGATCATGATAAGTACTTAAGGATATTAGATATTTTTATTATTCTGCTAATTTAGTGTGATGTGGTAAATAGTAAAATATTCAGGAATTTTAAAATACTTTAAAATAATCTTAAAAATTAGTTATTCAATGAGAACTCATGGACACAGGGAGGGGAACATCACACACCGGGGACAGTTGAGGGTGGGGTTTAGGAGGAGGGATAGCATTAGGAGAAATACCTAATGTAGATGATGGGTTGATGGGTGCAGCAAACCACCATGGCATGTGTATACCTGTGTAACAAACTTGCACATTCTGCACGTGTACCCCAGAGCTTAAAGTATAATAAAAAAATTAGTACTTAACGGCTTTATATATGTTCATAATTAGGTGAATTAACTTTTATATCCTTTGCCAAAAATAATAATTTTTGAATACCTATATTCAATACTACTATTGAATGTATGACCTATATTCAAAATAATACTACTTGAATACCTATATTCAAAAAGTGTTATTACTCATAAGAAGTTTAAATCTCCACTTATTTTTAAATCATTATTTAATACAACATAAATAACTAATTAGCTAAGCTTTCTGTTTAGTTATGGGACATATGCTATAAAAAGGTGTCTATTAACATTTTCTAAGGAAGTCCATTTCATTCACTCACAAATTATATTATGATTATTTTTACAAATTATATTATGATTATTATTCACTCAGCAAGAGATCTTGTATCAATATGACTAGCTGGACATTGGACTAAAATCTTAAAATAGCACCCTCATTAATTTTTTTAGTATAAAATTAATGAACATGTATCAAGTAACTGGCATAATTTCAGAGAAAAATCAAAAACAAGAAAAAAGTTATTGTTACTCATTAGCAAAATATAATTAAATATGCTCTTTTGTGTATTTAGTCATGACTTGCAAACATGTGAATATTTTACTCTGATAAAAGAACAACTCAGTCTCTGGATAACTTGTTCCCTTCCTACAATAGGGATCAAAGCTATTAGAAGGGAAAGACTAATCTACTGACTAGTTACTGACAAGCAAAGTATGGCTGGCTGGTTGCAAGCATTACCCAAAAATAAATAAGTGTCAAATTTGTCTGTCAAAAATCAGCCCACATAATATAGATCTAATCCTTGACAATTGGTTTGGAGTTGCTGGAGTATTATCTGCCATTTTCTACTGTTTTAATAGAGCTTTTTTTGTATTAATGTTTTAGGTGAATATATGACTGTTAGGAAGATTAGAATTGGTTTAATAAATGATCCACCAGTTTGCAAAGCAGAAACTTCTTACTTTCCTGACTGAAGTATATACAGTGTAATTATGACTGGTAGAGCTTGCTGATCAACATAGAAGCATTTGAGGAACATTGAACAAGTTTTATTTTATTTTAAAAATAGAACCTGCAGGCCCATGATAAATAGAAATCAAAAGAAACAAAACAAACAAAACCAGATTCTAGCATATAGTAATATTTAAAAGCCATTTTGAGTCCCTCATACAAACTACTTTTTTCCTAAGTAACTAACACTATTTATTTTTTAAACTTATATTACTTGTATTGTGTTAAACTGACACTGGAAATCAAAATTCCCAAATGAAGAAAAAAATCCCTTTCTCTTTTCTTATTTCTGGCCTCTAGAAATGAAAATTATTACTGCTCTGAGGAGTTCACTCTTTACTCACCTTTCTCAGCATATACTTTTGATTTTTCCGTCTGCTCCATTTGCGATTTCAGTTAAGCAAGAGTCCTCAGGGTAACCCAATTTTCATCAATAACAATATTCATTTTGTGGCCTTTATATAAAATACAGCAGTTGAGGTTGTAAAACATGGAGGCAATTAAAATGTTTGTGTTGCTATGTTTTGCCTCATAAAGCACATAATCTGAAAACCAAAAACGTTGACAGAACCAGGTATGGGCATTTATGGACTGATGAGAAGCTAACCCAGAGTGAAAAGCAAAAAGTATCATTAGGAATCCATTTTCTCACAGTTAAAGTAACAATTCCTATCAAATATCTGTAGTTTAACAGGAGCCCCTGACCAGGCTAGTTGACACTCCGATGATTCACCTAGGACAGTTTGTAGCTTTTCTTTTTACGTTTGTCTTTATTCGACTTCGAATTAAAATGCAGCTGGAATAAATTTTTTGTGTGGGAAAGGTGTCTTCCCTTGTTGATGTTTCTTTCTGAGTAACAAGCTGTTTCTATCTGAAATAGTAGCCAATAAATATAACAAAATAAAACACCAAAAAATATCTGCTCAGAAAGAAATAATTACTGAAAGCAAACAACTTACTAAAACATGCAGGCTAATTATTTTTTATATAAACACTTTTGGAAAATTGTTAAAATTTATTATATCAAATAATAAACTGAAGAATGTGCATTATTGTGCATAAATGGCACCATCTCTTGACGGAATGCAGTGATTGCATGTCTCTCTACTTAATGGAGCTTGTTAGAGTCACCATTTTATAAGCATCTAACCATTAATCATTAATACACTTACATATATTTTGCACATATTTGAAAACTTGTAAACTCAACACTGTAAGTTCAAACTAGTCTTATACGGAGGCAAAATAATTCCAAATGATGTAAGTAAAGAACCTGGCTAGAGGTCCCCAGTCATCACAGTAAAGATTTCAGGAATAGGATTAATTTCATGATATATAAATTTCTCCATTAAAGAGCTCTTTTTTGGGGGTTAAATTTATGTATCAGTCTGTTCTCACACTGCTGATAAAGACATACTGTAGACTGGATAATTTCTAAAGATGTTTAATTGACTCACAGTTCCTCATAGCTGGGAAGGCTGCACAATCATGGTGGAAGGTGAAAGAGGAGCAAAGTTACATCTAACAACGTGGCAGGCAAGAGGGCGTGTGTAAGGGAACTTCCTTTCATTAAACTATCAGATCTCGTGAGACTTTTTCATTATCATGGGAATAGCATGGGAAAGACCTGCCCCCATGATTCAATTAACTCCCACTAGGTCCCTCTCACAGCACATGGGAATTATGGGAGCTATAATTAAATATGAGATTTGGGTGGGGACACAGCCAAACCATTTCATTCTGCCCCTACCCGCTGCCAAAGCTCATGTCCTCACATTGTTCAAAACCAATCATGCCTTTCCAAAAGTGCCCCGAGTCTTAATTCACTTCAGCATTAACTCAAAATTTCACAGCCGAAAGGCTTATCTGAGACAAGACAAATCCTTTCTGCCTAGGAGTGTGTAAAATCAAAAGCAAGCTAGTTATTCCCTAAATACAAGGAGGTACAGGTATTGGGTAAATACACCCATTTCCAAATGAGAGAAATTGGCAAAAACAAAGGGGCTACTGGGCCCATGCAATTCTAAAATCCAATAGGGTAGGCATTAAACCTTAAAGTTCCAAAATGATCCCCTTTGACTCCATGTTTCACATCTAGGTCATCCTGATGCCAGAGATGGGCTCCCATGGCCTTGGGAAACTCCACCCCTGTGACTTTGCAGGGTATAGCTCCCCTCCTGGCTGCTTTCATGGGCTGGCATTGAGTGCCTGTGGCTTTTCCAGGTGCATGGTGCAAGCTGTTGGTAGATGTAACATTTTGGGGTCTGGAGGACAGTGGCCCTCTTCTCACAACTCCACTAGGGAATGTCCCAGTGGGGACTCTGTGTGGGGGCTGCAACCTCACATTTTCCTTCGGCAATGCCCTAGCAGAAGTTCTCCATGATGGCGCTGCCCCTGCAGCAAACTTCTGCCTGGACATCCAGGTGTTTCCATACAGCCTCTGAAATCTAGGCAGAGATTTCCAAATCTCAGTTCTTGACTTCTGTGTACCTCAGGCTCAACATGTAGAAGCTGCCACGGCTTTTTGAATTGCACCCTCTGAAGACATGACCTGAGCTGTGCCTTCGCCCCTTTAGCCATGGTTAAAACAACTGGGACACAGGACACCAAGACCCTAGGCTGCACATAGCAGGGGGATCCTCGTCCCGGCTCACAAAATTTTTTTTTTTTTCTCCTAGGCCTCTGGGCCTGTGATGGGAGGGACGGCCATAAAGGTCTCTGGCATGTCCTGAATATATTTTCCCCATTGTCTTGGTAATTAACAAATAATAAAATGAAAGAAAGCTTCTTCTTAATTTTATTTGCTCAAATTTGTTCCTCTCTTCTATAATATTTAAAAACTATAAAAGTATTTGCTCTTTCTCACACAAATCCAGTAACTCCTCATCTCTTTATTACTTTAAAATGAACTTTTAAACACTTTTCTCTTTAGCTTTGAAGGTACTTCATTCTCACTTCTACCTTATTACTGATTTTGGTAAATTTAAATTTCATTTTCTCTGTTAAGAAATCTTCCATTTTCCCTCATCTCCCTTATTTGAAATCAAACCCAGTATCCTCTTCACAGTTATACCTTGCTTCTCTTTTGCAACCTCAAGTTTCTTAACTTTCTAAGGTATCTCGTTAAAAACAAATATAGAAATGTCCACTTTTCTTCTTTCTAACTTCTTCTGACCATTAAAGTTGTTTTGACTAAGAAATGTGTTTGACAGAGGCAGATTTTCATTGAGAGGGACTTGTATAAAAATAATAAGAAAAATATTTTAAACAGGTAGATTTCAAATTTTCTTTCCTCTCCATACCACTCAAATACCTACACACATAAACATAGATAATTAAATGACAAAACCAAACCCAGTGAAAATCTAGACAGTTCTGAATAATTACCCACTTCTTCTGAATGGGTAGCATCAACAGCAACAAAAAACACTACCTATTAGCGTTAATAAATGCAAATGATTAAATTTAAAAAAATGCATAGAAAAACAAAGCAACTAACCTTTCATCTGACTCTGAATTTGAAATTAGAGCCTAAGCAACATTAAAAATCAACATGCAGTGTTTAGAGAAGTATATTCTATCTGACCCATTACCAGTTATAAAGACATATAAATGTGTGTTATTCAATTATTTCCTGTTAATTCTATTTTTTAAAATTCTCATGTACTTTAATTTTGAGTCTGTTAAATTGGCATATATCTAAAGGTATACAAAAAACTTTACTATTTTTAAATTAAGATTTTATATTTTATTTTCTGTTGGGGGCGATACATGGCCATTAATAACGCTGCAATTACTCTTTTTAGATTTAGACAGACAAGGTAGAGCCTACACATCCTGCAAACAAAGACAATTTAAGGACTACCTTTAAAAAAAAATTCCAAAATAGATATTTTATTCCTAATCTCAGAAGGAAAAGCCAAAGCAACCTCACAACTTAGAATGTTTTGAAAGTAATAAATAGTTCATTGATGTCTTGCTTTAGGTCTGTAATAATACAAGAGACAGAACAAATAGAGCCATTTTCTGTTAGGAACTATGCATAAGTGGTGTTGGCTAGTGTTTTTATTATAATATTTTTATAAAGCTCTAGGTGGAAGAAATTAGCCAACGTATATCTATTCAAAGCAAACAAATTCATGCATCCGAAATAATTGCATGTAGTGGAGAAAGAGACTACAAAATATCAAATCCAATACTTATTACCATTCCCCACCCTCACCCAAAGAACAAAGGAAGCTCAGAAATAAGGAGAAAGAATGGAAGTTCCACAAAGGAAGGGCTTTTTGCCTGTTTTGTTTGTTTAGCTATCCAACTGCAAAGAAAAATGATGCTCATTGAGTGACTAAGTTTGTCCTGGGGATGATAATCCCAGAACTTTGGGAGGCCAAGGTGGGCGGATCACTTGAGGTCAGGAGTTCGAGACCAGCCTGGCCAATATGGGGAAGCCCTGTTTATATTAAAAATTCAAAAATTAGCTGAGTCTTGTGGTGTAAACCTGTATTCCCAGCTACTCAGGAGGCTGAGGCATGAGAATCACTTGAACCCAGGAGACAGAGGTTACATTGAGGTGGAATCAGGCCACTGTACTCCAGCCTGGGTGACAGAGCAAGATTCTGCCTTGAAAAAAAAAATTTCTTTTTAACTTTTGACCTTTTTTATTACACATTATGATAAAAATTATTGTAATTTTTCAAACATTTTATTTGAAAAAGTGCAAACTTATGGTAAAGTTACAAAAATTGTACAAGGAATACCCACATACATTTCTCTTTAATTCAATGACTTTTAACATTTTCCCATATTTGCTGTATCTTCATTATTAAATGTATGAACCTCCTATCTCTTAAGCGGATATCCTCCTGTATAAATATAATATAGTGATCTCGTTCAGAAAATTTAACTCTTACTTAGCACTTTATTTAATATGCAATCCATATTCATATTTTCCAAGTTCCTCCAATTAACTTTATGATGTTTAATTTTCCTCATCCAGACCCAATTGAGAATCATAGCTGATATTTAGTTTGCATGTTTATTTGGTCTTCTTTAATTCACAAAAGTTTCCTAGACATTAAATAATTTTTTTTTGTCTTCTCATTACATTGCTATTTTCAAAGAATCTGTCTCAGAGGATTTGCAGAATGTTTTTTAAATTAAGAGTTGTTTTCTTCTTCATGATTAGGTTCAGGTCAAATACTTACAGCAGGAGAAATATATAGGTGATATTGTATCCTTCACAGTGTATATACGTATCAGGAAGCACGTGATCTCATGTTCTGTATTTAGTGACAGTAATTTTGATCTCTTGATTAAAAAAGTGTCTGTAAATTTTCTACTTTGTAAATATACCATTTTCTTTTTGTAACTAACAAGTAATCTGTAGAGGCAATTATTTCAGATTAGAGTATTTTGTTCCCAATCTTTCACATAATGTTATTAGCATAAATCAATGAACCCTGTCTGAAATAATTATTTTTATGGTATTTCAAAATGATGATCTTTTTCAATTTCTATTATTCTTTCTGTATGCATTCATTGGCGCTAATTTGTATAAAAAACATGATCTTCTGATGTTCCTAATGTATAAACGTTTTTAAATGTATTTGTGGACTCACGGATTATTTCAATATTTTACACATTATAACCTATTCTGTGGTTACTCATTTAAGAAATTCTTTAGGAAGGAGAACCAAAATGGCCAATTAGGAGCAGATCAGGATTGCAGCTCCCAGTGAAAGCTCAGAGGGTGAGTGGATGCCGCATTTCCAGACAGATTTTTATTGCCCACAGACCAGGAGATTCCCAGGTGGAGGAGCCCCACGGGTCGCCAGCATGGCTGGTTTGGCAGACGTGGCTGCTTTGCCAGTGCCCCAGGGCGGCAGTTCTCTGTACAAAGCACACGGGCCTGGGCACCATTTTAGCTGGTGATTGGAGCTCTGGGAAGGCAGAGTCACCCATCCATCTGATTAAAAAGGGGACTGAAACAGGGAGCTAGGCCAGGAGATTCCTGGGCAAAAAAACACTGCAAATCTCAGCGCCACTGTTTCAGCCGGCGCAGTGGGTCACCACACGGGAAATCACACAGATCCCAGTGCCTTTTCAACAGGCAACTGGAACACCCAGGAGAGAGTCCACCGTTCAACTAAAAAAAAGGGCTCTGAGTCAGGGAGACATGTGATCAGACTCAGCTGATCCCACCCCCACAAAAAAAACAGTAATTGGAAATGCTCTGGGTTGAGAGTTTCGCAGCAAGCACAGCTGAACCTGCGAAGGTCCAGCTCTGTGGGGGAGTGGCGTCTGTCATTACCGAGGCACCCCACCACTGCAGAGGTAGTCTGTCATTGCTGAGGCAATGACAACCCACCACTACAGAGACAGTCCACCATTATAGAGGTGGGCCAGCTTTGCCAAGGCAGTTCTAACTACACCCATATAAACAAGACTGCAGAGAAGTTCACACGGCAGCTGGGCAGAGCCCACAGCAGCTCAGCAAAGCCTCTGCAGGCCAACGGTGACTAGGCTGCCTCCTCGCTGGGCAGGGCAGCCCTGATAAAAAGGCAGCAGCACAACAGAAACTCATAAATAGAGCCCTAACTACCTGGGACAGAGCACCTGGGGCAAAAAAATAGGGGGTCTATGAGTTCTGCTGCAGCAGACTTAAACATACCTGCCCAGCAACTCTAAATGAACAACAGAGATCACAGCTCTGCACTTGAGCTCCTATAAAGAACAGGCTGTCTCCTCAAGCAGCTCCCTGACCCCCATATATCCAAAGAGTCACCTCATAAAGGAGAGCTCACACTGACATTTGGCAGGTATCCTGGGACAAAGATAGCAGCAGAAGAAACTGGCAGCAACCCTTACTGTTCTGCAGCTGCTGCGGGTGATTCCCAGGCAAGCAGAGCCTGGAGTGGACCTCAGCAGTCCTACAGCAGAGGGGCCAGACTTTAAGAAGGAAAACTAAGAAACAGAAAGAAATGACTTCATCATCAATAAATTGGACATCCACTCAGAGACCCAATCTAAAAGACAACAACTTCAAAGATGAGAGGTGGACAAATCCACAAAGATGGGAAGAAACCAGTGAAAAAAGGATGAAAGCATCTGAAACCAGAATGCCTCTCCTCCTACAAGCCTCACCAGCAAGGGAAAAAGGCTGGATAGAGAATGACTGTGATGAAATGACAAAATCAGCCTTCAAAAGGTGGGTAGTAAGAAACTTCTGTGAGCTAAAAGAACATGTTCTATCCCAATGCAAAGAAACTAAGAACCTTGAAAAAAGATTTGATGAAATGCTAATGAGAATGGATAACTTAGAGAGGAATATGAGTGAATTGATGGAGCTGAAAAACACAGCATGAGAACTTTGCGAAGCATGCACAAGTATCAACAGCCGAATTGACCAAGCAGAAGAAAGGATATCAGAGGTCGAAGATCAACTCAATGAACTAAAACAAGAAGACATGATTAGAGAAAAAAGGGTAAAAAGGAATGAACAAAGTCTCCAAGAAATGTGGGACTGTGTGAAAATACCTAATCTACGTTTCATAGGTGTACCTGAATGTGACAGAGAGAATGAATCCAAGCTGGAAAATACTCTTCAGGATACCATCCAGGAAAACTTCCCCAACCTAGCAAGGGAGGCAAATATTCAAGTCCAGGAAACACAGAGAACCCCACAAAGATATTCCTCAAGAAGAGCAACACCAAGGAACATAATAGTCAGATTCACCAGGGTTGAAATGAAGAAGAAAATGCTAAGGGCAGCCAGAAAGAAAGGTCAGGTTACCTACAAAGGGAAGCCCATCAGACTCAATGCAGATCTCTCAGCAGAAACCCTATAAGCCAGAAGAGAGTGGGGGCCAATATTCAACATCCTTAAAGAAAAGAACTTTCAACCCAGAATTTCATATCCAGCCAAACTAAGCTTTATAAGTGAAGGAAAAATAAAATCCTTTGAGAACAAGCAAGTACTCAGAGATTTCATCACCACCAGGCCTACTTTACAAGAGCTCCTGAAAGAGGCACTAAACATTGAAAGGAACAACCAGTACCAGCCACTCCAAAAACATACCGAATGGTAAAGAGCATCAACAAAATGAAGAAACTGCATTAACTAATGGGCAAAACAGCCAGGTAGTATCAAAATGGCAGAATCAAATTCACACATAACAATATTAACTCTAAATGTAAATGGGCTAAATGCCCCAATCAAAAGACACAGACTGGCAAATTGGATAAAAAGCCAAAACCCATCAGTGTGCTGTATCCAGGAAACCCATCTCACATGCAAGGATACGCAAAGGCTCAAAATAAAGGGATGGAGGAAGATTTACCAAGCAAATGGAGAGAAAAATAAGCAGTAGTTGCAATTCTTGTCTCTGATAAAATAGACTTTAAACCAACAAAGATCAAAAGAGACAAAGAAGGACATTACATAATGGTAAAAGGATCACTGCAACAAGAAGAGCTAACGATCCTAAATATATACACACCCAATACAGGAGCACCCAGATACATAAGGCAAGTTCTTAATGACTTACAAAGAGACTTAGACTCCCACACAATTATAGTGGGAGACTTTAACACCCCATTGTCAATATTAGACAGATCTACGAGACAGAAAATTAACAAGGATATCCAGGACTTGAACTCAGACCTGGATCAAGCAAACCTAATAGATATTTACAGAACTCTCCACCCCAAATCCACAGAATATACATTCTTCTCAGCACCACATCACACCTACTCTAAAATTGACCACATAATTGGAAGTAAATCACTCCTCAGCAAATGCAAAAGAACAGAAATTATAACAGTCTCTCAGACCACAGTGCAAACAAGTTAGAACTCAGAATTCAGAAACTAACTCAGAACCATAAAGCTTCATGGAAAGTGAACAACTGGCTCTTGAATGTTGACTGGATAAACAAGGAAATGAAGACAGAAATAAATATGTTCTTCGAAACCAAAGAGAATGAAGACACAACATACCAGAATCTCTGGGACACATTTAAAGCAGTCTCTGGAGGAAAATATATAGCAATAAATGCCCACATGAGAAGCAAGGAGAGATGAAAATTGACACCCTATCATCAAAATTGAAAGAGCTAGAGGAGAAAAATAAAAAAAACTCAAAACCTAGAAGAAGGCAAGAAATAACTAAGCCATAGCTTCTGCACGGCACAAGAAACAGTCATTAGAGTGAATCGCCAACCAACAGAATGAGAAAAATTTTTTGCAGCCTACCAATATGATAAAGGGCTGATATCCAGAATTTACAAAGAACTAAAACAGATTGACAAAAAAAAAACAAACAAGCCCATTCAAAAGTGGGCAAAGGATATGAACAGATACTTTACAAAAGAAGACATACCTGAGGCCAACAAACATGAAAAAATGCTCATCATCACTGGTCATTAGAGAAATGTAAATCAAAACTACATTGAGATACCATCTCACGCCAGTTAGAATGGCAATCATTAAAAAATCTGGAGACAATGGCTGCTGGAGAGGATGTGGAGAAATAGGAACACTTTTACACTGTTGGTGGGAGTGTAAATTAGTTCAACCATTGTGGAAGACAGTGTGGTGATTCCTCGAGGACCTAGAAATAGAAATTCCATTTGACCCAGCAATCCCATTACTGGGTATATATCCAAAGGATTATAAATCATTCTACTATAAGGACACATGCACACGAATGTTCATTGCAGCACTGTTTACAGTAGCGAAGACCTGGAACCAACCCAAATGCCCATCAATGATAGACTGGACAGGGAAAATGTGGCACATATACACCATGGAATATTATGCAGCCATCAAAAACGATGAGTTCGTGTCCTTTGTAGCGACATGGATGAACCTGGAAACCATCATTCTCAGCAAACTGACACAAGAACAGAAAATCAAACACCACATGTTCTCACTCATAGGTAGGTGTTGAACAATGAGAACACATGGACACAGGGAGGGGAGCACTACACACTGGGGTCAGTTGGGGGGAAATAGGGGAGGGACGGCGGGGTGTGGGGAGTTGGGGAGAGATAGCATGGGGAGAAATGCCAGATGTAGGTGAAGGGAAGGAAGGCAGCAAATCACACTGCCATGTGTGTACCTATGCAACAATCTTGCATTTTCTTCACATGTATCCCAAAACCTAAAATGCAGTTTAAAAAAAAGAGTAAGTAAATAGATGGCAAATATTTTGTAAAACTGTAACTTGTAATGTGTGTACTTGCAACCCATTTTAAGTGGCACATATAATGGGTTAAGATCCATCTATCTCTGGGAAGAAGCTATGAGGTGAAGAATGTGACTATTTGTTGAGATCTAGAGTCTGACGTCATCTTCACCGATATCATACTTGATAACTTTAAATCCTCTTCAACTCTCTGAGTAACAGAGATTAAATGAAATATTTCCTCTAAAGTGCTTACCACAATGCCTTGCACATAGTAAGTGTTCAATAAATGACGGCGGCTGCTATCATTTCCCTCAGTCATACAATGTCAGGTTTGGACTGTGTGATATCTAAGGTCACTTTTGACTCTACTATATTATTTTTCATACTGGAGGCAAAATATATACCATCTTTATGTCATGTATTCCCTTTTCTTAATCTCTGATGGATGTTCTTGTTTATAGTGTCTTGTTTTTCAGACATCACTTGCATAGCTTTGATGAGATTGCTCATTGTTTTTGTGGAACTTAAACCTAATCTTTTTCTTACTGAGGGGTAGGGTTTCTGTAGCTATTGGCTTAAGAACCACCTGGGAGTGTGTAAAACGTGTTTTATAACCTACATAAATCCTGATTCGGTCGATAAGTGGTGAAGTCCAGATGATTCTGATGCCTGAAGTCTGAACATTACAGTTTGAGGAACAAGGCACTAAAGAACTAAAATTAATGGTGTGCTGCTGTATTCAAGAAGAGCAGGAGCTGTAAGCAAGAGGGATGTTGTTGATGTTGCTAGTGTTTTTAAGAAAATAGAAAACCAAATGACATTTTTTTTCTAGCAAAATAAGTACAAAATTAAAATTCAAGCCCAATTCCTGTCTAAGACTGCGGCCTTACAAATCCTTGTACCATTTCTCATCTTGACATAACTAGACTTCCTGAGTGCACTGCAAAACATGGTGAAAATCTGCAATTCTTGCAATTGCAGCATTTTCTACCAGGCAACTATGGCTATACTTTATTGCATTAATTGTAGAAGCAGAGAAGTTTAGCCAAAAAGCACAGAGGTTTTGTGCTTTACAGCAGGAAAATATTAAAAGCTCTTCAAGTACCACTTTAGTAATCTAGCCATGTAAATTCTACAGACTTTTTATGGGGCATGTGTGAAGTTTTTGTTTTCTGCTGGACTGTTCTTACTTGACAAAACCTGCAAAGAATAAAAAATAGTCAGAAAACAAGGAAAAATAAGCTGCTTAAAGTGATGTTATTGTTGGGTTATCAGAATTTATGATGTGCTTATTTCACATTGCATGCCTATATGAAAAAATCTCATGTACCCCATAAATATATACACATGCAACGTGCCTACAAAAGTGTTTAAATAATAAAAAAGTTTAAAAGAGAAAAAAAGAAATTCTTCAAATTGGCACCTCTTTTAAAAGGGCTGATTAAAATAAGTTTACTCATTGTATTAGCAGTCTGTTCTCACACTGCTAATAAAGACATACCTATGACTGGGTAATTTGTAAAGGAAAGAGGTTTAATTGATGCATGATTTACATGGCTGGGGAGACCTCACAATCATGGCAGAAGGTGAATCAGGAGCAAAGTGCCATCTTACATGGTGGCAGGAAAGAAGATGTGTGCGGGGAACTTTCCTTTATAACATCATCAGCTCTCATGAGACTTATTCACTATCATGAGAACAGCATGGGAAAGACCCACTCCCATGATTCAATTACCTCCCATCAGGTTCCTCCCACTGTTTTAGGAAAATAATTGAGTCCTTGTCACAGGACCAGAAAAAAGTTAAAAACACAGACACTTTGAAGGGTGAGGGGGAATGGAATTTATTGGATGAAAAAGAAAATAACTCTCAGCAAAGCAGGATAGAGTCCTGTTAGCAGGTTTCCCACTTCGCAGATAGAATCTCAGGTCCCCCCCTAGGAACAAGAGAGGCCAGCCTTCTCCCTGCTGCAAACAGTGCACACTTCCTCCAAGGCTCCACCCAATCCTCCCAGTGCACAGGTGGATGTTATTCAGAAATAATCAGCCAGGAAAGGGCAGGCTTCATCCAGGACCAGCAGTCTGGTTCTTCAAGCCTTCAGGCTGTTTTAGACTTGAAGGCAGGGTTTCACTAGGGGACCCTTGGCTGCCTCTCCTCTATCATTTCCCCCCCTAAAGAAGTATACCTAACTGCTGTTAGAATAACTGCTTTCTGCTGACAGGGGGCGCTGTTTGAAGAAAACGGCAGTCAGAGTTCCTTTAGAGGCCTATCGTAGGGTCTGTGGCAAAACGGGCCCTCATTCGAGGCTCTGGTTGCATGACCTTTTGGAGTTTGATGGCCTGAAGACAAGAAGCAAGCCTGAAGGTGAGAAACAAATTAGGTTATTAGAAAATAAGTGTCAAAACAAAATGGGGATGGGGGTGAGGACAGTTGAAAAATTCTGAGGCCTTTTACCAGTTTGCACAGGGAGAGAGAGGCCAAAAGCGCAACTGATAAAAAAAAACCTTTTACCTTTTAGCCAGAATGTCAGGCTTCTGAGTTCCCTTACCCTGAGCACAATCCTAAGCCAACCAATTTAAAGTTTGGGAAATTAACTCTCCCCAGTTTGGAGAATGCATCTGGGGAAGGTGTCCTGTCCCATAGTAAAGAAACACAATTACCTAACTGTGAAGAGAGAACGGAGGAGGAACATGAAAAAAGAAGGGTTTTTTTTTTTTTTTTTTTTTCAAAGAAAGGGGCTAGGGATGAAAGGGGTACAGATGGCCAGGCTCAGTGGCTCCTGCCTGTAATCCCAGTGCTTTGGGAGGCTGAGGCTAGAGGATCACCTGAGGTCAGGAGTTTAAGACCAGCCTGGCTAACATAGTGAAACCCATCTCAACTAGAAATACTAACATTAGCCAGGCATGGTGGCATGTACCTATAATCCCAGCTACTCAGGAGGCTGAGGCAGGAGAATCACTGGAACCCAGAAGGTAAAGTTGTAGTGAGCCGAGATCACACCACTGTACTCCAGCCTGGGCAATAACAGCAAACTCTGTCTCAAAACAAACAAAAAACAAAAACAAAAACAAAACAACAACAAAAAAAGGAGATATAGACTGATGATAAATGGCTACTTATCTACAAAAAGGAGAGACGGCATCCCTGGTTTCTTTCTCTTCCCAGCAAATACTTCGGGTATGTGAAGGAGGGAAAGTGAGGCATTCCTCTTCTTTTTCCCTCTTTGTATCCCCAAGTCCCAGAGACCACACAGGGTGGGTGTCAAACCCGTCTTCATCTATGTTAACAGGGGGGCCTGGGAGTGGGAGTATTCACTTTTACCCTTGTACATCCTATCTCCCCTGCTGTCAGTAGCTTTTGGATTCTCCAGACTCATTTATACCATGGATACTAGCATGACCTTTATTTATGAAATAGGAAGCTTGGCTTATTCAGCAGGAATCAGTCATACTTACCTGCACTGTGCCTTTTAACTTCCATTATCATCTGCATCTAGATCCTTTAGATCTAGTTCCCCATCCACCCCCACCCCACCCCGCACCCAAGGGCTTTGACCCAAAGCTTAGAAATGAGTTTGGGACAAAAATATATCTTGGGGACTTGCATGGATTCCTTATTATAAGCCAAATGCTAATGTAAAGCTGTGGAATTGAGTCCACCTCCAACAAGGAAAAGGGTGTCTTATGACATGCCAAGATAACTGGCGGCTATAGTTATCCTTGCTAAGATTTGGGTACCTGGGGCTTGGCTTTGGTTAGCTTCCTTTTTACTTTCCCAAAAAGCTAACCTCTAGGTGATGGGCAGTCTATCTATTCCCATCACCTGGCAGGATTTGCAGGCTAATTGCTCAGAACTAGAATGTTGATCCAGATTTTTACATTACCTATCCCTTTTATTCCTTCTGAGCTGTAGTTAAGAGTTTGCTGGTTGATTCACAGGAACAAGCAGGGTTACTTTAAAATGTAGGCAGAAACTTAAAAACAACTGATAAGTCTAGAATTTAATAAAAAATGTATAAGTTTTGAAACATAATTTCTGTCTACCCAGTCCTCAATTTGTTAAAAGAAAAAAAATCATGATAGGACTGAGTTGTTTGTAAAATAGACTTTAATCTTACAATTGGACTGATTACTTGCATAAAGTGCAGAAAGAATAACTATTTCTTTGTAGGCCTTTTACATTGGCTTTGATGGAAATCTATTCCACAAGGAATCTCAGGTAAGATTTTTTGAAGCCAAGCCCAGCCCTCAGCTTGAAGGCTCAAATACCTGTAAGTTGGGTAATTCTCACCTCTTAAGTTCCCAAGATAAATTTTGAGCTTCTGGGCCTGTTAGAAGGTAACATTCTTTACTAACCACAGGTCAGAAACCCCATAGAGGGACTGTATGAGGCCAGTTTTCCCAAGAATCCTTTATGGACTCTGCAAGTTGAGCTTGACTCCTTAAAAGGAAGCATACTCTTCCAGTCAAAGCCTTGGTAAAACAACCATTTTCTCCAATTGCATCTTCTTGCAAAAGAAAATGGATTCTTACTGCACTGATGCAAACACCTATGTTGCCATAAGTTAAGAATACTCACAACTAGTTTCCAAATTCTGGAGAAGCAAGGCAGAGAGAGGGACAAACATGCTCTGTATTTTGTTAACAGGAGTATGCCTTACTCAATTATTAAAGGTCATAAATAGTTCAAAATAAGTTTCCTTGACTCTGAAAAAAAAAAAAAAACATAACGCAAGGATCAGCAATACTCCAAGTAAAAATCAAAAAGATTGCCTCAGATTTTATGAATTAGCCCATTTACTTAACTCTTGTTTTACTTGATATTTGTAAACACTTTAGTTCTTTATGAGTCTTGTACATTTTCCCTTTATTCCAAAGTTATCAGAAACCTGCATTTGAGAGCACCTGTCAGAGTTCTACAGCTTATTATAAACCATCTTTTAAAAAGGATTAAAACAAGACAATTGTGAAAAACAAAATGTCCAGGGTAGTTACAGTTAGAAACACAATTGACAAAGAATCTTGGTTATTTCTGTTATTTACAATTATTTAACATAAAAACCTTAATTATGAAAGCGTATACTCAGACATTAGAATTTTTTAAATCCCATACAATTTTGGAACATATATTAGTATTATTTATCAAAATATAACCTAAAGAATATTGAACACTATTTTGGCAATCTCATATACCTAAATATGTCAGATAATACTGTTTACCCCTCTTTTGGATACTCCAGGGGCCCTGTGAAGTATCCAAAAGCCAGGTATCAGGAAAGACAATTATGAAACTGAAGTTTGATTTTCAGAAGGCTGTTAAATATGTTAGAGGGTTAAAACACTTGATGTTTTGAAACAGAATTCCCGATTACTTTAAGTCATTTATTTTGCCAAAACGATGATTCAGAAATTTAAAAAGCAAAAAGCTTTTTATAACCTTTACAAATTTTGCCAAAGAGCAGATTACTACCTTAAGAGAACCTTGTTGTACTTTTATTTTAATGATCAATTTACAGGAAAACCACATAATATCATTTTGAATTTAGTTGGTATGTTCACACAAGGAATTTTTGTAAGATTAATTTGTACAAACCTTTTACAACTTGTTTGGACTTTTCACTTTATCTTATCAAATTCAAACAATCTTTTAAACCTAGGCAAGAACTTACATTTCCACATCTTCTTATAATCTTTTACAAAAAACATATTCTACTGTTCTTACACAGCTTGCATGTAAATCTATTTCAGTAGTTTCAATTACATGTTATAATGGTTATCCTAGCAATTTTTAACTTTAATGTCAAACTTGTTAAGTTGTTTTGATTATGTGCTAGGTGCAGCCAAGGTTGGACTTCTTCTAGCACAATTAAGGGTATGTTCAGTTCTATATGTCCCCAACCCTTACCAGTTATGGTGCAGGTAAGACAAATTGTTCTCAAAATCCAAAAAGCAGTTTATGATCTTAAAACATTTAGCAAACCTAGCACTTGACCTGCATGGTTTAGTTCACCTATTTATATTTTGATAACATCTGCATTTTACCAATAATCTTATAGGCTGTTTTTATTTTTTAAAGATTGGAGTCATATGAACTGAAAGGTACCACAGCTTTTATTTTCCTTTTTAAAAAATATTTGATGCAAGAACTTATCTTCCTATAGGCCAATTAATAAAAGCTTTATTCTAATAGACATTACACACACAACACATGTGTAACTACACAGGCAGGAAGAAGAAAACCCAGGAGCCATACAATTTTTCATTTGCCAACCTCCTATTTGGATTATTGATCCTTTTAAGAGACAGCACTAGGAAAACATGCAACTTTTAAGGCCTAATAGACAAGTATTACTGGGAGGCAGAAACCTGTTTTGAGGGGGATCTAACCACTTTTAATTCCTGGGGTTCTATGAGGAAGACAGAGGCCTCTCCTCTCTCATGCATGCATTAAAATTGGCCAAGCAAAATGGAGAGAAAAAAATATTGTCAACTGAGAAAAAGCCCTTTTTCTGCAAAGCAAGATTCCAGAAGAGAAAAAAATAGTAATAAAGGATTTTTAAATATAACCGTAACTTGGATATTCACCTTTAATTAAGCTGAGCACTCCTTAAGAAAATCCTTTTAAATCCCCTATTACCTGACTTCAGCCATGCCAAGAAGACAATTTTTGGCCTTTCAAACTTTACTAAAGCTTCAGTGAAAGGAAAATCCAAGGTGGTTCATGGAGGGGAAGAGAATCAGCAAATAGCAAAGATACACAGATATCAAACCAGAAAGGACTCATTTCCTAAGCCAGGATTGAACCTGGGTTGTGCAGAGGCGAAACAAAGCATTGCCATGGGGTTACAGGTCACATGCTCAAGACCATAAACAAAGATGGAGGCCTGCAGCAAAGTTCACTGCTGACCATACAGAAAGTTATGTAAAGGCCAGGAGTGGTGGCTCACACCTATAATCCCAGCACTTTGGGAGGCTGAGGTAGATGGATCACTTGAGGTCAGGAGTTTGAGACCAGCCTGGCCAACATGGTGAAATCCCGTT